>NC_141873.1:422851648-423003163 GCF_056163025.1 Triticum urartu | reverse complement strand
GTTGAGAGATATCAAAGAAGCAAGGAATACCAGTCTGTCAACAAGGATTTCATTACCATGGCTTACCTTTGAGGTTTGCCATTTGGAACCAGGAGTCTGGATTATTAGTGGAGTCGGCATATCACAAAATGACATGTCGTGCAACCGAGCGTATCCTTCGGATATGAAGGAGTGGGATGCTCCAGTATTGAACAGAACTAAAGCTGGGTGACAATTGACAAGAAGCATACCCAGTACGACGTCGGGATCATCTTGAGCTTCTGTAGCTGAGACATGGTGCACACATGCTCGTTCAATGGAGGCTGGCTTGGTACTGATCATCTTGCCTGATGGCTTTTCACGGCCAACAGACCTCTCAGACTGGGGTAGAGTATAACTGGACTAAGGGCAGTCACGTGCACAGTGCCCTGGTTCTCTGCAGGTGAAGCAAGTTCCTGAGGTAGAACGTGGACCTACATTGGCAAGTGGTCCACTAATAGGCCTGGGTGGAGCACGTTGCTGAGTTGGGTGAGGCGCCACATAGGATGGCCTCGGTGCATATCGAGGTGGAAGAGCTAAGTTCGGAATCCAAATCCGTCGCTTCTGAGAGCTAGAGCGGGAGGAAGAACCCAGATCACGGTTGTGCTTTTGAGACTCCTCGTAAGTGAGTTGAGCTGTCTCTGCATCAATGGCCTTGTTCACAAGAGCCTGGAAAGTATCACAGTGATGCAGGTGGAGATCACGATGCAACTTAGCGTTGAGACCCTTTCGGAACCTAGCCTGCTTCTTAGCGTCCGTGGACACTTCTTCTGTAGCATAGCGGGTGAGGCTTCCAAACTCTCTACAGTAAGCATCAACAGGCAGCTTAACCTGGGTAAAACTACAGAACTCTTCCCTCTTGCGGTCAATGAGAGCCTGAGGAATGTGGTGCTCACGAAAAGCCTCGGTGAAATCCCTCCAGGTAGGAATCTGACCAGTTGGAAGCATAGCCTCATAGTTCTGCCACCAAATACTAGTAGGACCTTCCAGGTGATAGGTAGCATAGGTGACCTTGTCACCTTCAGCCACGTTCGCAAAAAGCAACTTGTGAGTGATGCTTCAGAGCCAGTCATCTGCATCGAGTGGCTCAATGGAATGATGGAAGGTGGGTGGTTTCAGACCAATGAAGTCAGTGATGGAAACCAACTTCTTACGCTGATGTCCGGTGTTCTTCTCAATCTGTGCCAGTAAGCGGTTAGTCTCACGCTTGTTCCTCTCGGATGCTAACAAGAACTCTGTCATCAAAGGCTGGTTAGGAGGATCCTCGTCCCTACCATCTCCGTGATTCTTGCTATGAGCAACTGAACCTCGGTTAGCAGACGACATCCTGGCACAGAAACCAAGGAAAAACGGATGGAATTAGCATCGACATAGGGATGCGGAATGTAATGCAAAAGCATTGGAAATTCTTGAAATCCTAGGACAATTTCGGCAGCATAACGGATGTAAATGCTCAAAAGGATTTTGAGACATTCATCAAAGGAATAGCATAATCAATCAGCATCATAATATCAAGGTTCTGGGTCAAACTGAGGACACACGGAAGTAGTAGAACTGTACGGAGACACAACCCTACAATCCTAAGACTTTACGGTTTAGTAACACGTCATCCTGAGAGATAGAGGAGAAGCCTAGGCCTTAACCCTCATAGAAAAGAAGAGGCTGACTCAAAAAGAATGACATGAGGTAAAGGAGTAAAAAGAGCCTTACGTTCCCTTCCACAATCAATTCCCTTATATAACTAAAGCATTTCTAGACTCAACTTCGACCAGTTTGGCTTGGTAATCCTACAGTCAGTCAGGCACTGATACCAACGCTGTCGAGACCCCGATCCTAAGTCACACCGATCTAGCATGTAACACTTCATATCACTTTGCGGCCTCACGCACGGTATTCCCACGGGTGCCACCTTACCCGGCCCGGGACCGTTTGCGCCTTTTGAAGTGTCGCTAGCATCCATATGATAGAGAACCCAGGCCGACATGACTAGTCGTGAACCCGAAGTGGCACTAACTTACAGGGACAGGCATACATGAATCAACCACGAGCATGTCGGTCAACAGCGTACGAATCCGGGCTGTAGCACTGGGTTAACAGGACTCCGGTAACCCGGGCTATAGTAGGCTAGGCAGGACTCCGGATGTCACCGCGTGACATTTCCCGAAGGGACAGACACAGGAACGAAGTGATTCACATGCCGGCCAGTCAAGTGTTCTGGAGCAGTAGTGCTGGGCTAGCAGGACTCCGGTGAACCGGGCTGTAGCAGACTACTATGGCACATGGAAGCACAAGATTACATTTCCCCATAAGAGAGGCTACCAGAGGTAAACAACTAGGTTGACGGATCCCACACATAGCAATACACGTTACACGTACACATAACATGCAAGTATGTGTTGTACAACATGGCATCACAACATAACTCTAACTCGTATAGATAAAGGCCCAGAAGAGCCACATAGTATCAATACAAACAGGGGTCTCATGACCCATCATTCAGAGCATACAAGCAACGGAAGTATTACATGTCTGAGTACAGACAACTACAAAAGGCAAAGACTAAGAAGCCTGACTAAACATGACCCTCCCAAGGGTACAAGATCGTAGCTGGGATACAAGCTACTCGTCGAAGTCACTAGCGTAACCAATTGCAAAACATAAATAAGCAAACGTGAGTACAAAGGTACTCAGCAAGTCTTACATCAGAACTATCTACATATGCAACATTATCAACAAAGGGGGTGGTGGAGTTTTAACAGCAGCAAGCCAGCTTTGACTCAGTGGCTAATCTATACTATGAGTATCAGAAACTTCTTTGAGGTGAGAAGACGCACACGAGTCCACATGTTCACCATATCAATACTCCACTATGGATCCGTTCGCGTCTTCCTACGAGAAGGCCATCCATAGCACTCACGCTTATCTTGCGGATTTTAGAGTATCCACTTCAAGTTGTCTATGTACTACATAAGTCCTCCAAGTTTCCATATCTGAGGAAAACGGCTATTCGAATAGATAATATTGACCCTGCAGGGGTGTACTTCTTCACACACGCTCTCGCCACTTATAGCCCTGTACACGTCATGCACCTCGACAACCTTCAAGCGGAAGCCAGGCGAGGGTGTCGGCCGCGACTTGACTAACCACACAAGTCTCTCGTCCAGGTTTATCGCCTATTCGGGTTCCATCAGCAAGGAGATCCGGTCGGGGTGTCGCTCACGGCCCCAAACGATGTGTGCAGGGTTCCCAAGCCCACCATTCGGGTGCCACTTGGTACACCGTGCCACGGTGCCTAGTCTGTCCCAAGCCCGCCCCGTCGGACACCACCTGGTAGACGAAAAGCACTACCTACAAACGCCAGAAACTAATTGCAACTCCTGGGCAGAGATAAAGCGGATTAATAAGCCGAGAGGGGCCGGATAACCGGAACCCAATGTGTGGTAGTAACTGGACTTGGGTAACATACACAGAACTCAGTGCTTAGGGACGGCTCCAATGAGACAACCCACCATGTACTCCTACATGGCCTCTCATCGCTACCTTTACCAAAACGTGTTCACACACTTAGCCTTTACCGGTAGGACATGTTCACCACTCCGATTCATTCCCGATGAATCAGACCTGACACAACTCTAAGCATAGCTGGCATAAAGAAAACAAGCATGGATGAGTAGGCACATCAAGGCTCAAGCAACTCCTACTCATGATAGTGGGTTTCAACTATTTACTGTGGCAATGACAGGTCATGCAGAGGAATGGGTTCAGCTACCGCAGTAGAAAGTAGCAGTTTTGAATCGTTGTTGTCCTAATGCAGTGAAAGGAGCAGGAGCGAGAGAGTGGGATTTATCGAGATGCTCAAGGGGGTTTGCTTGCCTGATAGATCCACGAAGAAGCACTGCTCCTCAAACAGGTACTCGGGACACCTTCCGGAGTAGAACCTATCGAGAGGGGACGGTGCCGGCAATCAATAGACAACCATATGCAACAATATGATGCATGAAGATGACATTTCAAAGATGCTATGATTTGCCCTAATGCATCTAGCATCAATTTGGTTGAAGTCCATATGAACCAAGGGTTCATATGCAAACCCCAAATTAAGTATATAACATGCCATTATTACATTTTCACTTATACGGCAAGTATAAGTTGGTTTTTCATGCATGAAACTAGCATAAATGGATTCCTTGCATTTTTCTGATGATTTTTCATATATAATTTATTTCATTCTGAGCTACGGTTTAATTTCTATGATTTTTAGAAGTTTTAACTATTTTCTGAAATTCTCTGAATTATTTAAAATCCAAAAAAACAATTACTGCGTCAGCGTGACGTCACAGAGGCGTCAGCAGGGCTGACCAGGTCAAACCTGACGTGTGGGGGCCACACGTCAGTGACACTGGGGGTTAACCCCGGGTCAAACCCGCACTGACCAGGGTTGACTTGGCTCTGGGTCCCACTGTCAGCGGCTGGTGGGGTGGCTAATGGTGGGGATTAGCGCTAATTAAGCCGCCACGTCAGCCTCGCCGGAGTTCGGCCGGCGACGACCAAATCGCGCGGCGGTGCTTCCCCGAAATGGGCTACAGGCGGCGGAAAAGCGCACGGAGACCACCGGGGCGTAGCCCGTCGTCGTCCGCATCCAGTGGAGCATGTGGGATGAGCTGGGGAGGCCGGAGCTCACCAGAATGGAGCTCGCGGTGGCTGTCGAAGTTCGGGGCTGGTGCGGGTTAGCACTGCGGTGTGCTAACGAGCGAGGCGAAGGTCTGCGGGGCGCTGCGCGTTGCGGGGAGCAAGTTGGACTCGCCGGGGTGACCATTTGGTCGCTGGAGCTGCGCCGACGACGAGCTCAAGCGGCGGCGGCTATGGTCGTCAAGGGGGCGACGTCTATGGCTCGAAATCGAAGGGGAGGAATGAGCCACGCAGGAGCTCACAGCGGTTCGTTCGGTGGCCTCAGCGAGCTCGGGGAAGCGTCGGAGCGGGCACATGGTCGCCGGCGATCTCGGTGGCCCGAGGTTGAAGAAGACGGTGGTGAGGGCGTCCGGCGGCATCCGGCGTCGCTTGGCTTGGCAAGGAGGTTGAGAACGAGGTAGCGGAGCTACTGGGCATGTCGAGGGGTCGATGGGGAGGCTCTGGGTGCGGCAACTGTTTTGGGGCGGCGGCGGCTGCGTTCGATGCGTGCGAGGGAGAGAACCAGGGGAGAGGATGGGGACGCAGGGGTCGAAGGAGGTGCGTGGCGATGCGAGGGGAGGTCCAGGCGACGGGAGGACAGCCAGGCAGGGTGGAGGTGGTGCGCGGTGGCCGCGCGCGTGCGTCGTGCCCGGCTTCTCCTCTGCCTACTGGTAGGAGGTAGAAGACGGGGCTGCCCCTCGTGGGCTGGGCCGCTAGGTGGGCTGGCCAGCTGGGCCGCCAGGTAAGTGGCATGGGTAGGTGTTTTTCTTATTTCCTATTTTCTTTTTCTATTTCTGAAATTTGTTTTGTACCAAAAAGAAATGTTAAAACACTTTCATAAATGCTGAAAATATTTATGGCATCTAGATATAATATTCCAGAGGCCCTGACCAATTCCCAACATTTTTGGAGCCATTAAAATATTTATATAATTTAAACAGCTCCAAATCAAATATTTATGCATTGATTCAAAAATCCAAAATGTGTAGTAAAAATGTGCATCACCTCTAGTTGTTGTTCCCAACATTATCCAAAGAGCATGAACATTTTTGAATAGCATTTTGGGTTCATTGAAAATCCATTTTAAAGTTGAACCTATTTGAATTTGCTTTGGTGCTAGGGTTTGAAACATCCCCATTTCAATTTCATTTGAAATTTAAACATGATGCACAAAGCAAGCCTAGGACCAAACCAGAACTAGGGATGTGACACAGAGATATTTATTTTGGGCCTTTGAATTAAATCAATAACTATTTGCATTGGATATATATTTATTAATTAATTAATATATGTCCAATTTTTCTGATCTTTGGTGAAGGGCTTTGGAATAATCCAACTAGTCCCTACAAGAATTATCAGAAGCAACAAAAATGATTTAGTGTCTAAAAACTAAATTAAAACAAATTACAGAAAATGCAAAACAGAAAGAATTAGAAGAGAGAGAGAAGAGCTCACCTAGCCCACCTGGCGGCCCAACTCTACAGCCCAGCCCACCTGGCCCTCCCGCCAGTCATCTTCCTCCTCTGCTAGTAGGCAGAGGCGGGACAAAGCGCGCACGCGCCCGAGCGCGCCATGCCTCCACCTGCTTGCCTGCCTCTCCGCCAGCGCAACACCGCGAGCCCTCTCCGTGGTGCCGTCCGGACCGAACCCTCCCTCTCTTTCGTTCTCTCTCTCTCTTCCTCACCTCTGCACCGCCACGGCCGAACGCTGATGTTGCCGCCGCTCGTAGTTGACATAGCCACAGGTTCCCTATCGCCTCTCCGACATATCCAAGAGCTCCGCCGCCTCATCTACGTCCTCCTCACCGATCCACGCGACCGGAAGGGCGCCGAAGCACCGTCCCCGACCTTTCTTCCCTGTCCACGGCCGCCGGATGCCGCCATCCAATTCGCCGTCTCCGCTGCCTCACCAGGCCCACTGAGCTGCTCTACGACCATGCTGTGAGCCTCTGCACCGAACTCCTCTCTCCCCGTGCTCTTTTGCTCTCTCTAGATCGTGGTTCCACCGGAGCCGAGAGCCAGCCGCCGCCGTTCTTGTCGCCGCCGTAACCAGAGCTAGCAAAGCTCGTGCCCGAGCACGACTACGTACTCAGCAGCTCCGCAGCAAGCTAACTCCGCCACCATCTCGTCCTCCCATGCACCATAGCACTGCGCCGCTCGAACCCGAGCTCCGGTAGCTGCTGCGGGCTCCACTCCGGCGAGCTCCGGCCTCCCCGCGACCCATCACATGCACCGTTCGACGCGCGGGAGCAAGGGCTTTCCAACGCACCCAGGCATGCTTCGAATGAGGCCCTGTAGCGTTTTCCTGAGCCGCGCCGCCGTATCGGCCCTCGCCGGCGGCTAAACGCCGGTGGGTTTGACCTTTTTGACAGGGGGTTTGACCACCTCTGGTCACTGACGTGTGGGCCCAAGCCTCTAACTAAATTAGGTTTAGTGTTAACCCAGTGCTAATTAACCCTGTTAATTAGACTAGACACTGACACGCGGGTCCCACCGAACAGTTTGACCTGGGCCACCCCTGTTGACTTGCTGACGTCACACCGACGTCATGTTGACACAGTTAATAATTTTATGGACTTCAAATAATTCAGAAAATTCCAGAAAAGAGCCAAAACTTCTAAAATTCATAGAAAATTATCTATAACTCCAAATAAGATAAATTATATATGAAAAATGATCAGAAAAATCCAATCTATCCATCTGTACTGGTTTCATGCATGTTTAAACAAGTTAACTTTCTGTTTAGTTCAAACATGATAATGCACTATTTGAATTCATAGTTTGAATTTGAATTTGAACCTTGAGTTCAAATCAACCCAAATCCTTCTGTTACTAGCTGCATTAGCTCAAATCATAGCATATTACCATGTCATGATCATGCATCATATTGTGCATTGCATTGATCGTGTTTCTTCTCTGTTTGCCGGTGTTGTTCCCCCTCGGTAGACGCTGTTCCGATGTTGTGATCGATGACACCGATGAAGAACTATACTATCTTCAGAAGTGTCAGGCAAGCAAAACCCCCTTCTCACTCAGATACAATCCCACTCTCTCGCTCCTGCTCTCTTTTACTGCATTAGGACAACAACGATTCATCTATTACTTGTTGCGGTAGTTGAACCCCTTATCCTCTGCATGACCAGTCATTGCCACAGTAAATAGATGAAACCCACTAGCATGAGTAGGAGTTGTTTGAGCCCTGATGTGCCTACTCATTCATGCTTGTTTGTCATGCCTGCTATTGCATAGAGTCGTGTCAGGTCTGGTTCATCGGGGATGAATCAGAGGTGTGTGAACATGTCCTACTATGTGTGAGCTAAGTGTGTGAACACTATTTGGTAAAGGTAGCGGTGAGAGGCCATGTAGGAGTACATGGTGGGTTGTCTCATTGAAACCGTCCTCAGGAACTGAGTTCTGTGTTTGTGATCCATGAATAGCTACTACCACTCATTGGGATCCTTAATTGACCCTCTCGACTTATTAACTGCCCTAGTCCTCTGTCCAGGAGTTGCAACTAGTTTCTGGTGTTTATAGGATATGTGTTGGCGGCCGTGCGTAGCGCTGACCCTAGGGGTGGGCTATGATGCGGTAGATACACCGTGGCATGGTGTACCGGGCACCCGTTTGGTGTCTCGGGAACCCTGCACACATCGTTTGGGGCTGTGAGCGAAACTCCGGCCGGATCTCCTCGCAGATGGAACCCGAATAGGCGATAAACCTGGACTAGAGACTTGTGCGGTTAGTCAGGTCGTGGTCTACACCCACGTCAGCTTTCGCTTGAAGTCTACCGAGCACAGGTCGTGTGTAGATGCTAAGTGATGGAAACATTTGTGACGAAGTACACCCCTGCAGGGTTATAAATGATCTATTCGAATAGCTGTGTCCGCGGTAAAGGACTTCTGGGTTGCCTATAATAGTTCATAGACAAATGAAAGTGGATACTCTAAAACTCGCAAGATAAGTGTGAGTGCTATGGATGGCCTTCTCGTAGGGAGACGGGAGCGGATCCCTAGTGGTGTATTGAATGGTGAATATGTGGACTCGTGTGTGCCACCTCAAAAGAGTTGCTTGCAGTCGTAGTTCAGGTTAGCCTCTAAGTCAAAGCTGGCTTGCTGCAGTTAAACTCCACCACCCCCCCTTGTTGATACTGATGCACATGTAGCTAGTTCTGATGTAAGTCTTGCTGAGTACCTTTGTACTCACGTTTGCTTAATTTATGTTTTGCAGAGAGACTTCAGTCTTGCTAGTAGTTCCGCGTGGACTTCGACGTTTAGCTTGATACCTCAACTACGATCTTGTGCCCTCGGCCGGATCTGGTAGATAGTCAGGCTTCTTAGCCTTTTTCATCTGTAGATGTCTGTACTCAGACATGTTAAGCTTCCGCATGTGCTTGATTTGTATGCTATGATTGTTGGGTCATGATACCCATGTTTGTAATATCTCGCTCCTCGGAGCCTAATGAATAAATACTTGATTTATAGAGTTATGTTGTGATGCCATATTGTATTTACACATACCGAGCATATTGTGTGTATGATTGAAATGCTTGGTATGTGTGGAATACGACAATCTAGTTGCTTATCCTTGGCAGCCTCTCTTATGGGGAAATGTAGTCTAGTGCTTCCATGAGCCATAGTAGTCCGCTACAGCCCGGTTCACCAGAGTCCTGTTAGCCCAGCATTACTGCTCAGGACACTTGACTGGCCGGCATGTGTTTCACTTTGTTCCTGTGTCTGTCCCTTTGGGGAAATGTCATGCGGTGACATCCGGAGTCCTGCCTAGACTGCTACAGCCAGGGTTCCCGGAGTCCTGTTAGCCCAGTGCTACAGCTCGGATTCACACGCTGCTGACCGACATGCTCGATGTGATTCATGTATGCCTGTCCCCATAGGTTAGTGCCGCTCTGAGTTCACGACTAGCCATGTAGGCCCGGGTTCTCTGTCATATGGATGCTAGCGACACTATCATATACATGAGCCAAAAGGCGCAAACGGTCCCGGGCCATGGTAAGGCGACACCCATGGGAATACCATGCGTGAGGCCGCAAAGTGATATGAGGTGTTACCGGCTAGATCGATGTGACTTGGAATCGGGGTCCAGACATCACGATCTAGAAGAGTGTCGAGGGAGAGCTTCATCAGCACGACGGCGTGATGACGGTCATGATGATGATACCGGAACAGGGCTTCGCCTAAGCACCGCTACGATATGACCAAGGTGGATTATGGTGGAGGGGGGCACCGCACACGGCTAAAAGATCAATGATCAACTTGTGTGTCTATGGGGTGCCCCTGGCCACGTATATAAAGGATGGAGGGAGGAGGAGGCAGGCCCGCATAGGGCGTGCCTAAAGTGTGGAGTCCTACTAGGACTCTCTAGTCCTAGTAGGATTCCACCTCCTACATGGAATAGGAAAAAGGGAAGGGAGAAGGAGAAGGAAGGAAGGGGGAGCCCCCTTTCCCTAGTCCAATTCGGACCAGTCCATGGGGAAGGAGCGCGGCCACCCTTGAGGCCTTTCTCTCCTTTCCCGTGTGGCCCATTAAGGCCCAATACGAATTCCTGTAACTCTCTGGTACTCCAAAAAATACCCGAATCACTCGGAACATTTTTGATGTCCGAATACAGCCTTCCAATATATCGATCTTTACGTCTCGACCATTTCGAGACACCTAGTCATGTCTCCGATCTCATTCAGGACTCCGAACAAACTTCGGTCATCAAATCACATACCTCATAATACAAATTGTCACATAACGTTAAGCGTGCGGACCCTACGGGTTCGAGAACTATGTAGACATGACCGAGACACATCTCCGATCAATAACCAATAGCAGAACCTGGATGCTCATATTGGCTCCTACATATTTTATCGGTCAAACCGCATAATTATACGTCTCCGTCATATCTATAATTTTTGATTGTTCCATGCCAATATTATAGAACTTTCATATACTTTTGGTAACTTTTTATAATATTTTTGGGACTAACATATTTACCTAGTGGCCAGTGCCAGTTCCTGTTTGTTGCATGTTTTTTGTTTCGCAGTTAATCCATATCAAATGGAGTCCAAACTGGATAAAAACTGCCGGATATTTTTTTTGGAATATATGTGATTTTTAGGAAGAAAAATCAACGCGAGACGATGCCCGAGGGGGGCAAGAGGCACGGGGCTCGCCCCAGGGTGTCAGGCGCGCCCTGGGCCCTCGTGGCCAACCTGTAAGGCGGTTGATGCCCTTCTTTCGCCGCAACAAAGCTAATATCCGGATGGAGATCGTGTTAAAATTTCAGCGTAATCGGAGTGATGGATCTCCAGGAATTTAAGAAACGGTGAAAGGGCAGAATCACAGAACGCAGAAACAGAGAGAGACAGAGAGACAGATCCAATCTCGGAGGGGCTCTCGCCCCTCCCACGCCATGGAGACCATGGACCAGAGGGGAAACCCTTGTCCCATCTAGGGAGAAGGTCAAGGAAGAAGAAGAAGGTGGGGGGCTCTCTCCCCCTCGCTCCCGGTGGCGCCGGAACATCACCGGGGGCCATCATCATCACCACAATCTACACCAACACCTCCGCCATCTTCACCAACATCTCCATCACCTTCCCCCCTATATCTACAGCGGTCCACTCTCCCACAACCCGCTATACCCTCTACTTGAACATGGTGCTTTATGCTTCATATTATTATCCAATGATGTGTTGCCATCCTATGATGTCTGAGTAGATTTTCGTTGTCCTATCGATGGTTGATGAATTTCTATGATTGGTTTATTTTGCTTGTTGTTATGTTGCTGTCCTTTGGTGCCCATCATATGAGCGCGCGCGTGGATCACACCATAGGGTTAGTTGTATGTTGATAGGACTATGTATTGGAGGGCAAGAGTGACAGAAGCTTCAACCTAGCATCGAAATTGACACATACGGTATTGAGTTCCAATCATAAGTGCATAGAATTCCATGTCAGGGATGACATGCTAGCAGTGGCCTCTCCCACATAAAACTTACTATCGGTCTAGTAAAGTAGTCAATTGCTTAGGGACAATTTCGCAACTCCTACCACCACTTTTCCACACTCGCTATACTAACTTTATTTCTTCTTTACCTAAACAACCCCTACTTTTTATTGATGTGCACTTTATATTCTTGCAAACCTATCAACAAACACCTACAAAGTACTTCTAGTTTCCTACTTGTTCTGGGTAAAGCAAATATTAAGCGTGCGTAGAGTTGTATCGGTGGTCGATAGAACTTGAGGGAATATTTGTTCTACCTTTATATCCTCGTTGGGTTCGACACTCTTACTTATCGAAAGAGGCTACAATTGATCCCCTATACTTGTGGATTATCAAGACCCTTTTCTGGCGCCGTTGCCGGGGAGCAATAGCGTGGGGTGAATATTCTCGTGTGTGCTTGTTTGCTTTATCACTAATTAGTTTTTATTTTGTGCTCTTGTTTTCTATCTTTAGTTATGGGTAGGAAATGCAAAATACCAAAAAAATTAGTGGTACCTGCTACACCAATGGTTGAAGAACCACTCAAAATCTATCACACTCCTAAAGCTTTTTACTTGGATCATCTTCGATCCATTTGTGCTCGTGCTAAAACCGCAACTAGCTTAGTTGAGGGCAAATCTTTAGATGAGCATGCTTGTTATGTGCGACACCACATATCTCAAAAAGGGGAACTTTTACTGGATCAAATTCATCGTTTTCAGTGCTATGCTTGGAATTGATGTGTAATATATGATGTTACTTGTTGTTCTGAAAACCCTAAGAAACACATTCCCTACCAATGTGAGTTTAGCAATAATGGAATCGTATCTTCGTATGCTAAGGGTGTTTATAATTACTATGATGTTCAACAAATTGAAGAATTTGTTGCTTTTAAGGGTGCTTATGAAATTGCTTCTTTGATTGAAAAGTATGATGCTACTCTTTACAAATCTGAAAATTTTGCCATACTTAAATATTGTTATGATAATTATGCTTCTAATGCCTATGTTAAACCATATATTGAGGAGTCCTCCACTGTCCAAGAAGAGACTAATATTTTGCAGGAGTCTATGGAAGAAGAAATTGATGAAACTGTGAGCTCATTGGATGAAAAAGGTGAGGAGGAGAGCGAAGAACAAAAGGAGGAAGAGAGGATTGATCACCCGTGCCCACCTTCTAATGAGAGTAACTCTTCAACTCATACATTGTTTAATTTCCTTTCGTGCTTACTGAAGGATGATTGCTATGATGACTGTTATGATCCCGTTGATTCTCTTGAAATATCCCTTTTTGATGATGCTTTCTATGCTTGTGGCCAAGATGCCAATATGAATTATGCTTATGGAGATGAACTTGATATAGTTCCTTATGTTAAACATGAAATTGTTGCTATTGCACCCACGCATTATAGTCCTATTATCTTTTTGAATTCTCCCAACTACACTATATCGGAGAAGTTTACCCTTACTAAGGATTATATTGATGGGTTGCGTTTTACTATTACACATGATGATTTTGATAGATATAATATGCAGGTGCTTTCTGCTCCTACTTGCAATAATTATGAGAGAGGAACTACATCTCCGCCTCTTTATGTTTCCAACACGAAATTTTTTGCAAGAAACTGTTTATACTATGCATTGGCCTTTACTTTGTGTGCATGAATTGTTCTTTTATGACATGCTGATGCATAGGAAGAGAGTTAGACTTCGTTGTTGCATGATATATGTTACCTCATGCTCACTACTAAATCACAAATCATTGTTGATTCAAATTGGCTTTGATATACCTTGGGATCCGGGTGGATCCGTTACTTAAGCACTATTTGCCTAGCTTAATGGCTTTAAAGAAAGCGCTGCCAGGGAGACAACCCGGAGTTTTAGAGAGTCATTTATTTAGAGTTTAAAAACAAAAAAATAAAGAGGGGAACCTAAAACTTTTTCAAAAAGAAAAGCGAAAGTGAGAAAGACGAGCATTGTTAAAATGGGAGCTAGCGTTGAACTTTGTTCATGCCCATGGAAACTTTGTGACCCTTGATTACAGAAACTTTTCAACAAAAATAATTATCCCCTTGTACAATTTATTTTTATTATAAAAATAATGTGCCAAGATTTTCCTTTAGGATGTTTACATTGCTTGTTGGTTTGTGCGGTGCAGAACAGAAACTTTGGTTGTAGTGTGCAATTTTACATTTTTACTAGAACATCAAACGGTTCTAAAACTTTTTTTACTGTCTTTCTATACAAATTGTTTATTTTTCCTAATTTTGGAAGAATTTTTTGAGTACCATAGGTATGGTGAATGTTCATATTACTACAGACTATCCTGTTTAAGACAGATTCTGTTTTTGATGCATTGTTTGCTTGTTTGATGAAACTATAGATTTCTATCAGTGGATTAAGCCATGGAAAAGTTATATTACAGTAGCTATAGTGCAAAAACAAAATATGAATTGGTTTGCAATAATATTAGAGTAGTGATTTTCTTTATTATACTAATGGATCTTACCGAGTTTTTTGTTGAGTTTTGTGTGATTGAAGTTTTCAAGTTTTGGGAGAGATCACGATGGATTAAGCCATGGAAATATTCAAGGACTCCTTGGTTCATTTATAGAATGCTCATTGCACTTTACTTATATCTTTTGAGTATGGATTTCTAGAATGCTTCATGTGCTTCACTTATATCATTTGAAGTTTGGATTGCCTGTTTCTCTTCACATAGAAAACCGCCATTTATAGAATGCTCTTTTGCTTCAATTATATTTGTTAGAGCATGGGCATATCATTTGTATAAAGAATTAAACTCTCTTGCTTCACTTATATCTATTTAGAGAGTTGACATGAATTGGTCATTCACATGGTTAGTCATAAAATCCTACATAAAACTTGTAGATCGTTGAATATGATATGTTTGATTCCTTGCAATAGTTTTGCGATATAAAGGTCGTGATATTAGAGTCGTGCTAGTTGAGTAATTATGAAATTGAGAAATACTTGTGTTGAGGTTTGCAACTCCCGTAGCATGCACGTATGGTGAACTGTTATGTAACGAAGTTCGAGCATGAGGTATTTATTAATTATCTTCCTTATGAGTGGCGGTCGGGGACGAGCGATGGTCTTTTCCTACCAATCTATCCCCCTAGGGGAATTCATAGTAGTACTTTGCTTCGAGGGCTAATAAACTTTTGCAATAAGTATATGAGTTCTTTATGACTAATGTGAGTCCATGGATTATACGCACTCTCACCCTTCCATCATTGCTAGCCTCTTCGGTACCGTGCATTGCCCTTTCTCACCTCGAGAGTTGGTGCAAACTTCGCTGGTGCATCCAAACCCCGTGATACGGTACACTATATCACACATAAACCTCCTTATATCTTCCTCAAAACAACCACCATACCTACCTATCATGGCATTTCCATAGCCATTCCAAGATATATTGCCATGCAACTTCCATCATCATCATATACATGACTTGATCATTTATTGTCATATTGCTTTGCATGATCGTAAGATAGCTAGCATGATGTTTTCATGGCTTGTCCGTTTTTTGATGTCATTGCTATGCTAGATCATTGCATATCCCGGTACACCGCCGGACGCATTCATATAGAGTCATATCTTTGTTCTAGCATTGAGTTGTAATATTGTGATTTAAGTAAATAAAAGGGTGATGATCATCATTATTAGAGCATTATCCCAGTGAGGAAAGGATGATGGAGACTATGATTCCCCCACAAGTCGGGATGAGACTCCAGACGAGAGAAAGGCCAAAAAAAGGAAGGCCCAAAAAATGAGAGAAAAAGAGAGAAGGGACAATGTTACTATCCTTTTACCACACTTGTGCTTCAGAGTAGCACCATATTCTTCATATAGAGAGTCTCTTGAGTTATCACTTTCATATACTAGTGGGAATTTTCATTATAGAACTTGGCTTGTATATTCCAATGATGGGCTTCCTCAAATACCCGAGGTCTTCATGAGCAAGCAAGTTGGATGCACACCCACTTAGTTCAGTTTAAGCTTTCATACAATTATAACTCTTAGTGAATCCGTTGCATGGAAATCCCTACTCCTCACATTGACCACAATTGATGGGCATCTCCATAGCACGTTGATTAGCCGCGTCGATGAGAGACTTTCTCCTTTTTTGTCTTCTCCACACAACCTCCATCATCATATTCTATACCACCTATAGTGATATGTCCATAGCTTGCGGGTTGAAAAGGCTGAAACGTGTTAAAAAGTATTAACCAATTGCTCGGCTTGTCATCTGGGTTGTGCATGATTTCAATGCTTTGTGTGGTGAAGATGGAGCATAGCCAGACCATATGATTTTGTAGGGATGAGCTTTCTTTGGCCATGTTATTTTGATAAGACATAATTGCTTGGTTAGTATGCTTGAACTATTATTATGTTAATGTCAAATGATAGAATATTGCTTTGAATCACTCGTGTCTTAATATTGATGCCATGATTAGATTACATGATCAAGATTATGCTAGGTAGCATTCTACATGAAAAATTATCTTTTTTATCATTTACCTACTCGAGGATAAGCAGAAATTAAGCTTGGGGATGCTGATACGTCTCCATCGTATCTATAATTTTTGATTGTTCCATGCCAATATTATACAACTTTCATATACTTTTGGCAACTTTTTATACTATTTTTGGGACTAACATATTGACCTAGTGCCTAGTGTCAGTTCCTGTTTGTTGCATGTTTTTTGTTTCGCAGTAAATCTGTCACGAACTAGGTCTCTAGGGAAAGGAACTTGGAGAAGGAATTGGGGATCGGAGGTAGCAGACAGAAGGTGAGGTACATACCAGAGGATAGTTAATCAGACTCCCCTTTCTCTCCTCACCTGCCACGCCTTAAGAGACGAGGCCACACACACACGCTCGCCGCTCACTCAGTCATTACATGGGCTTGGCCCTAGTCACGGACGCAGCCCGGTACGCCCATGGGCCGTGACATTCCCCCCGCCTTAGATTTGGCATGTCCCCATGCCGGTGCACAAGGAAAACGACGATGCAAATCCCCTTCCTTCTCCTAGTCCGCGCAGGACACCGGCCAGCCTGACCACTTGACGAGAATTCTACCTGCTGTGGTTGTTCTGTGCGTGCGTGTCTCCGAGCTGATGATTGCCTCAGGAACAGTAAAGGCAAGGAAATTCAGTTCATCACTGACCATGGATGCCATTGGAACATGGCGCTTGAGCTGAGACACGTGCACCACTGGATGCACCTGACTTGACTTGGGCAGATCAAGGCGATACGCTGCATTACCAATGCGAGCCAGAATCTTGTATTGTCCGAAGAAGCGGAAAGAGAGTTTCTGGTTCAACCTGTTGGCCAATGATGTCTGTATATATGGCTGAAGCTTGAGGTAAACCGAGTCACCAACCTCTAAACTTTGTTCAGAGCGATGCTTGTCTACTTGCGACTTCATCCTTTGCTGGGCATGAAGCAATCGTTGACGGAGTAGCTGCAGCATCTCACTGCGCTCTTGAAGACACGCATCCAGATCTGCCACAGAACTAGTGGTGCTTGGTACAATTCCAGGATGACGAGGTACATGTCCAGAGAGCACTTCAAACGGTGTCTTGTCCAACGCCGAGTGATATGTAGTATTATACCAGTAGTCAACCAGGTGGAGCCACTCAAAACATTTCTTAGTACAAGCATGCACTGTGCAGCGAAGATATGTTTCCAAACACTAGTTCAGCCGCTTAGTTTGGCCGTCCGTCTGCGGATGATAGGCGGAGCTCATGTGCAGCACTGTGTCAGAGAGTTTGAAGAGAGCTTGCCAAAAGTTGCTGGTGAAGATACGGTCGCGATCAGAGATGATCACCTCAGGCAAACCATGAAGACAGTACACAGAAGTCATATATGCTTGAGCCACTTGGAGGACTATGAATGGATGAGCCAAGGGAATAAAATGCCCATACTTGGTAAGCTTGTCGACGATAACCAGAATTACGTCGTGCCGGTGTAATTTGGGTAACCCTTCAATGAAATCAAGGCTGACCACCTGCCATGGCCTTTTGGGAATGGGCAAGGGCTGAAGCAAATCGGGTGTCTTGACATGTTCAGGTTTGGCACGCTGACAGGTCTGACATTCCGCCACAAATCGTTTGACATCGTGCTTCATTTTGGTCCATGCAAACAGTTGTTTGATACGATGATAAGTGGCATAGATTCCAGAATGTCCCCCGATGCCACTGGAATGCAGAGCTTACATAATGTTGTTCTGAGCCAAGGGGTTGGCTCCAACCCAGATACGGCCTTTGAAGCGGAGAAGACCATCTCGGAGGGAAAATTCACCCTTCCCCGTGCTTTGTGGTGATGCGCTTAACTCAGCTATGAGTTGAGAAGCATGCGGATCATCCGCGTAACACTGTTGAAGATTTTCCATCCATGTTGGGGTCCCTGAAGAAATAGCCATCACTTCGGTGTCCTCGTGTTGCCGAGACAGTGCAACTGCTGCTTGATTGGCCACACCTTGTTTGAACTGAATCTTATATTGCAAACCCATGAGCTTGACAAAAGCCTTGTGTTGGACACTAGTGTGCAAACATTGTTTTGCAAGGAGCAACAGACTACGATGATCCGTGCGGATGATGAACTCAGCATGTTGCAAGTAAGGGCGCCAATTGTCTATGACGTAGATGATGGAAAGACACTCCTTCACATAGGTAGACAGGGCTTGACTTCGAGTGCACAAGGCCTTGCTGAGATATGCCACTGGGTGCTATTTCTGCATGAGGACTGCTCCGATGCCCGTGTTGCACGCATCCGTTTCCAACACAAACTGTACCCCAAAATCTGGAATGGCTAAAACTGGTGCCTTGATCATAGCTTGCTTGAGCAGTTCAAAAGCAGTTTGCTGGTCGGGACCCCATTGAAATGGAACGTGTTTCTTCAGAAGTTGAGTCAATGGTCGTGCCAGGATGTCATAATGCTGCACAAACTTGCGGTAGTACCCAGTTAAACCTAGAAATCCACGCAATTTCTTGGATGATGTCGGGTAAGGCCAATTATTCACAGCTTGGACTTTGGCCGTACCGGTTGCCACCCCTTTTTCACTCACCACGTGCCCCAAATATTTGAGTTCTTGTTGCATGAAAGAACATTTGCTTCACTTCAAGAAAAACTGATTTTGTTTCCGTACCTCAAAGACCCGTCAGAGCTATTGCAAATGTTCTTCTTTTGTTTTGTTGTAAACTAACACATCATCAACAAACACAATCACACCATGGCGCAAATCAGGTTCAAAGAGTTGATTCACCACTCCTTGGAAGGTTGGTGGTCCATTAGTGACCCCAAAGGGCATCACCAGGAACTCATACAAGCCTTGATGAGTCTGGAATGCAGTTTTCTATTGATCTTCTGCTGCAACACGAATTTGATGGTACCCCGACCTGAAATCCAATTTGGTGAAAAATCAAGCACCTGCTAACTCATCGAGTAACTCGTCAATCACTGGCATGGGGTGCTTGTTCTTGATTATGAGGGCGTTGAGGTGACGATAATCAACACAGAAACGCCAGCTGCCATCTTTCTTTCGCACAAGCAACACCGGAGAAGCAAATGGACTCACACTATGTGGAATAATGCCATTGCACAACATCTTCTTAACTTGCTTTTCAATCTCTATTTTTTGTTGTGGTGTATAGCGATAGGGGCGCACTTTAACTGGTTGTGCTTGTTGGAAATATGCCCTAGAGGCAATAATAAATTGATAATTATTATATTTCCTTGTTCATGATAATCGTTTATTATCCATGCTAGAATTGTATTGATAGGAAACTCAGATACATGTGTGGATACATAGACAACACCATGTCCCTAGTAAGCCTCTAGTTGACTAGCTCGTTGATCAATAGATGGTTACGGTTTCCTGACCATGGACATTGGATGTCGTTGATAACGGGATCACATCATTAGGAGAATGATGTGATGGACAAGACCCAATCCTAAGCCTAGCACAAAGATCGTGTAGTTCGTATGCTAACGCATTTCTAATGTCAAGTATCATTTCCTTAGACCATGAGGTTGTGCAACTCCCGGATACCGTAGGAATACTTTGGGTGTGCCAAACGTCACAACGTAACTGGATGGCTATAAAGGTACACTACAGGTATCTCCGAAAGTGTCTGTTGGGTTGGCATGAATCGAGACTGGGATTTGTCACTCCGTGTAAACGGAGAGGTATCTCTGGGCCCACTTGGTAGGACATCATCATAATGTGCACAATGTGACCAAGGAGTTGATCACGGGATGATGTGTTACAGAACGAGTAAAGAGACTTGCCGGTAACGAGATTGAACAAGGTATCGGGATACCGACGATCGAATCTCGGGCAAGTATTGTACCACTAGACAAAGGGAATTGTATACGGGATTGATTGAATCCTCGACATCGTGGTTCATCCGATGAGATCATCGTGGAACATGTGGGAGCCAACATGGGTATCTAGATCCCGCTGTTGGTTATTGGCCGAAGAGTTATCTCGGCCATGTCTGCATGACTCCCGAACCTGTAGGGTCTACACACTTAAGGTTCGATGACGCTAGGGTTATAGGGAATAGATATACGTGGTTACCGAATGTTGTTCGGAGTCCCGGATGAGATCCCGGACGTCACGAGGAGTTCCAGAATGGTCCAGAGGTAAATATTAATATATATAGGAAGTATGGTTTTGGCCACCGGAAGTGTTCCGGGCATCACCGGTAGTGTACCGGGACCACCGGAGGAGTCCGGGGGTCCACCAGGTGGGGCCACCAGCCCCGGAGGCCTACATGGGCCAATAGAGGGAAGGTACCAGCCCCTAAGTGGGCTGGGGCGCCTCCCCACCAAGGCCCATGCGCCTAAGGGGAAGAGGGGGCAAATCCTAAGGGCAGATGGGCCTTAAGGCCCATGTCTGGTGCGCCTCCCTCTCCCCCTCCACTTGGCCGCCACCCTAGATGGGATTGGGGCTGGCCGCCGCCCCTAGGGTGGAACCCTAGGTGGGGCGCACCCCTCCCTCTCCCCTATATATACTTGAGGACTTGGGGCTGCCAATAGATGGGTTCCTCTCCTTCTTGGCGCAGCCCTACCCCTCTCCCTCCTCGTCTCTTGCGGTGCTTGGCGAAGCCCTGCTGGAGTACCACGCTCCTCCACCACCACCACGCCGTCGTGCTGCTGCTGGATGGAGTCTTCCCCAACCTCTCCTTCTCCCCTTGCTGGATCAAGGCGTAGGAGACGTCACCTGGCTGTACATGTGTTGGACATGGAGGTGCCGTCCGTTCGGCACTAGGATCATCCGTGATTTGGATCACGACGAGTACGACTCCATCAACCCCATTCACTTGAACGCTTCCGCATAGCGATCTACAAGGGTATGTAGATGCACTCTCCTTCCCTCATTGGTAGACTTCTCCATAGATTGATCTTGGTGATGCGTAGAAAATTTTGAATTTCCGCTACGTTCCCCAACAGTGGCATCATGAGCTAGGTCTATGCATAGTTTCTATGCACGAGTAGAACACAAAGTAGTTGTGGGCGTTGATTTTGTTCAATATTCTTACCATTACTAGTCCAATCTTGATTCGGCGGCATTGTGGGATGAAGCGGCCCGGACCGACCTTACACGTACTCTTACGTGAGACTGGTTCCACCGACTGACATGCACTAGTTGCATAAGGTGGCTAGCGGGTGTCTGTCTCTCCCACTTCAGTCGGATCGGATTCGATGAAAAGGGTCCTTATGAAGGGTAAATAGCAATTGGCATATCACGTTGTGGTTTTTGCGTAGGTAAGAAACGTTCTTGCTAGAAACCCATAGCAGCCACGTAAAACATGCAAACAACAATTAGAGGACGTCTAACTTGTTTTTTCAGGGTATGCTATGTGATGTGATATGGCCAAGAAGAATGTGATGAATGATATGTGATGTATGAGATTGATCATGTTCTTGTAATAGGAATGACGACTTGCATGTCGATGAGTATGACAACCGGGAGGAGCCATAGGAGTTGTCTTTATTTATTGTATGACTTGCGTGTCATTGAACAACGCCATGTAATTACTTTACTTTATTGCTAACCGGTAGCCATAGTAGTAGAAGTAATAAGTTGGCGAGACAACTTCATGGAGACACAATGAAGGAAATCATGATGATGGAGATCATGGTGTCATGCCGGTGACGATGATGATCATGGAGCCCCGAAGATGGAGATCAAAAGGAGCAATATGATATTGTCCATATCATGTCACTATTTGATTGCATGTGATGTTTATCATGTTTATACATCTTATTTGCTTAGAACGACGGTAGCTTAAATAAGATGATCCCTCACTAAAATTTCAAGAGAAGTGTTCTCCCTAACTGTGCACCGTTGCGAAAGTTCGTCGTTTCGAAGCACCACGTGATGATCGGGTGTGATAGATTCTTACGTTCGAATACAACGGGTGTTGACGAGCCTAGCATGTATAGACATGGCCTCGGAACACATGTGAAACACTTAGGTTAACTTGACGAGCCTAGCATGTACAGACATGGCCTCGGAACACGGAGGACCGAAAGGTCGAACATGAGTCGTATAGAAGATGCGATCAACATGAGATGTTCACCAATGATGACTAGTCCGTCTCACGTGATGATCGGACACGGCCTAGTTGATTCGGATCATGTATTAGTTAGATGACTAGAGGGATGTCTATCTAAGTGGGAGTTCATAAGATGAACTTAATTATCCTGAACATAGTCAAAAGGTCTTCGCAAATTATGTCGTAGCTCGCGCTTCAGTTCTACTGTTTAGATATGTTCCTAGAGAAAAATTAGTTGAAAGTTGATAGTAGCATTTATGCAGACAGTAGAAGGCTTATGTCCTTAATGCACCGCTCAGTGTGCTAAACCTCGAATGTCGTCTGTGGATGTTGCGAACATCTGACATACACGTTTTAATGACTACATGATAGTTCAGTGCGTAATGCTAAATGGTTTAGAATTGAGGCACCAAAGACGTTTTTGAAACATCGCAGAACATATGAGATGTTCCAAGGACTGAAATTGGGATTTTAGGCTCGTGCCCACGTCAAGAGGTATAAGACCTCCGACGATTTTCTTAGCCTGCATAATAAGGGAGAAAAGCTCAATCTTGAGCTTGTGCTCAGATTGTCTGAGTACAACAATCGCTTGAATCGAGTGGGAGTTGATCTTCCAGATGAAATAGTGATGGTTCTCCAAAGTCACTGCCACCAAGCTACTAGAGCTTCATGATGAACTATAACATATCAGGGATAGATATGATCCTTGAGCTATTCGCGACATCGCGAAAAGTAGAAATCAAAAGGTAGCATCAATCGTTGATGGTTAGTAAAACCACTAGTTTCAAGAAGGGCAAGGGCAAGAAAGGGATACTTCATGGAACAACAAATCAGTTGCTGTTCCAGTGAAGAAACCCAAAGTTGAACCCAAGCTCGAGACTAAGTGCTTCTGTAATAAGGGGAACAGTCACTGAAGTAGAACCACCCTAGATACTTGGTAGATGAGAAGGCTGGCAAGGTCGACAGAAGTATATTGGATATGCATTATAATGTGTACTTTACTAGTACTCCTAGTAGCACCAGGGTATTAGATACCGGTTCGGTTGCTAAGTGTTAGTAACTCGAAACAAAAGGCTACGGAATAAACGGAGACTAGCTAAAAGGTGAGATGACGATATGTGTTGGAAGTATTTCCAAGGTTGATCAAATATCGTATGCTCCCTCTACCATCGAGATTGGTATTAAAACCTAAATAATTGTTATTTGGTGTTTGCGTTGAGCATAGACATGATTGGATTATGTCTATCGCGATACGGTTATTCATTTAAGGAGAATAATGGTTACTCTGTTTATTTGAATAATACCATCCCGATCGTAGTGATACACATTTTCATGCCAAAGGTATAAGATAGTAATGATAGTACCACACAAATGTGGCACTGCAATTTCAGTCATATTGGTATAAAACGCATGAAGAAGCTCCATGTTGATGGATCTTTGGACTCACTCATTTTTGAAAGGATTGAGACATGCGAACCATGTTTGTTGGTAGATATGCATGAAGAAACTCTATATAGATGGATCGTTTGGACTCACTTGATTTTGAATCACCTGAGACATGCAAATCATACCACATGGGCAAGATGACTGTAAAGCCTCATTTTCAGTAAGATCGAACATGAAAGCAACTTGTTGGAAGTAATACATCTTGATGTGCGCTGTCCAATGAATGCTGAGGCATGTAGTGGATATCGTTATGTTCTTACTTCACAGATGATTTGAGTATATACTGAGTATATTTACTTGATGAAACATAAGTCTGAATTATTGAAAGGTTCAAGTAATTTCAGAGTGAAGTTGAACATCGTCATGACAAGAGGATAAAATGTCTATGATATGATCGTAGATATGAATATCTGAATTACGAGTTTGGCACAGAATTAAGACATTGTGGAAATTATTTCACAACTAATACAGCCTGGAACACCATAGTGTGATGGTGTGTCCGAACATCATAACTGCACCCTATTGGATATGATGCATACCATGATGTCTCTTATCGAATTACCACGATAGTTTATGGGTTAGGCATTAGAGACAACCATATTCACTTTAAATAGGGCACCACGTAATTCCGATGATATGATACCGTATGAACTATGGTTTAGAGAAACCTAAGCTGTCATTTCTTAAAAGTTTGGGGCTGCAAAACTTATGTGAAAAAGTTTTAGGCTGATAAGCTCGAAGCCAAAGCGGATAAATGTATCTTCATAGGACACCCAAAACAGTTGGGTTTACCTCTTGTCTCAGATCTAAAAGCAATAAGGATTGTTTCAAAAATCGGGTCCTTTCTCGAGAAAAAGGTTTCTCTCGAAAGAATTGAGTGGGAGGATGGTGGAGACTTGATGAGGTTATTGAACCGTCACTTCAACTAGTGTGTAGCAGGGCACAGGGAGTTGTTCATGTGGCACCTACACCAATTGAAGTGGAAGCTTATGATAGTGATCATGAAACTTCGGATCAAGTCACTACCAAACCTCGTAGGATGACAAGGATGCGTACTACTTCAGAGTGGTACGTAGTCCTGTCTTGGAAGTCATGTTGCTAAACAACAATGAACCTATGAGCTATGTAGAAGCGATGGTGGGCCCGGATTCCAAAAAAATGGCTCGAGGCCATAAAATCCGAGAGAGGATCCATGTATGAAAACAAAGTGTAGACTTTGGAAGAACTACTTGATAGTCATAAGGCTGTTGGGTGCAGATGGATTTTAAAAGGAAGACGGACAATGATGGTAAGTGTCACCATTGAGAAAGCTCGACTTGTCATTAAGATGTTTCCCGTTAAGTTCAAGGAGTTGACTATGATGAGACTATCTCACACATAGTGATGCTAAAAGTCTGTTGGAATTATGTTAGCAGTTACAACATTATTTATGAAATCATGCAGATAGGATTTCAAAACATTGTTTCCTCGATGATTTTCTTGAGGAAAGGTTGTATGAGATACAACCAGAAGGTTTTGTCAATCCTGGAAAAATGCTAAAAAGTATGCAAAGCTCCAGCAATCCTTCTAAGGACTGGAGTAAGCATCTCGGAGTTGGAATGTACACTTTGATGAGATGATCAAAGATTTTGGGTTTATACATAGTTTATGAGAAACTTGTATTTCCAAAGAAGTGAGTGGGAGCACTATAAAATTTCTGATGAGTATATGCTGTTGACATATTGTTGATCGAAAATGATGTAGAATTTCTGGAAAGCATATAGGGTTATTTGAAAAGTGTTTTTCAATGGAAAACCTGGATTGAGCCACTTGAACATTGAGCATCAAGATCTATAAGGATAGATCAAAACGCTTAATGGTACTTTCAAATGAGCACATACCTTGACATGATCTTGAAGGTGTTCAAGATGGATCAGTCAAAGAAGGAGTTCTTGCCTGAGTTGTAAGGTATGAAGTTAAGACTTAAAGCTCGACCACGGCAGAATAGAGAGAAAGGACGAAGGTCGTCCCCTATGCTTAGACATAGGCTCCATAGTATGCTATGCTGTGTACCGCACCTGATGTGTGCCTTGCCACATGTCTCTCAAGAGGGTACAAAGGTGATCAAGGAGTGGATCACCAGACGGCGGTCAAAATTGTCCTTGGAGAAAATAAGGACATGTTTCTCGATTATGGAGGTGATAAAGAGTTCGGCGTAAAGGGTTACGTCGATGCAGCCTTAACACAAATCCGAATGACTCTGAATAGCAAACCGGATACGTATAGTGGAGCAACCATTTGGAATAGCTCCAAGTGGAACGTGGTAGCAGCATCTACGATATGACATAAAGTTTTGCGAAATACATAGGGATCTGAATGTTGCAGACCCGTTGACTACAACAACCTCTCTCACAAGCATAACATGATCAAACCCAGAACTCATTGAGTGTTAATCACATAGTGATGTGAACTATATCATTGACTCTAGTAAACTCTTTGGATGTTAGTCACATGGCGATGTGACCTGTGATCACATGGCAATGTGAACTAGATTATTGACTCTAGTGTAAGTGGGAGACTGCTGGAAATATGCCCTAGAGGCAATAATAAATTGATTATTATTATATTTCCTTGTTCATGATAATCGTTTATTATCCATGCTAGAATTGTATTGATAGGAAACTCAGATACATGTGTGGATACATAGACAACACCATGTCCCTAGTAAGCCTCTAGTTGACTAGCTCGTTGATCAATAGATGGTTATGGTTTCCTGACCATGGACATTGGATGTCGTTGATAACGGGATCACATCATTAGGTGAATGATGTGATGGACAAGACCCAATCCTAAGCCTAGCATAAAGATCGTGTAGTTCGTATGCTAAAGCTTTTCTAATGTCAAGTATCATTTCCTTAGACCATGAGACTGTGCAACTCCCGGATACCATAGGAATACATTGGGTGTGCCAAACGTCACAACGTAACTGGGTGGCTATAAAGGTACACTACAGGTATCTTCGAAAGTGTCTGTTGGGTTGGCACGAATCGAGACTGGGATTTGTCACTCCCTGTAAATGGAGAGGTATCTCTGGGCCCACTCGGTAGGACATCATCATAATGTGCACAATGTGACCAAGGAGTTGATCACGGGATGATGTGTTACGGAACGAGTAAAGAGACTTGCCGGTAATGAGATTTGAACAAGGTATCGGGATACCGACGATCGAATCTCGGGCAAGTATCGTACCACTAGACAAAGGGAATTGTATACGGGATTGATGGAATCCTCGACATCGTGGTTCATCCGATGAGATCATCATGGAACATGTGGGAGCCAACATGGGTATCCAGATCCCGTTGTTGGTTATTGGCCGAAGAGTTATCTCGGCCATGTCTGCATGACTCCCGAACCCGTAGGGTCTACACACTTAAGGTTCGATGACGCTAGGGTTATAGGGAATAGATATACATGGTTACTGAATGTTGTTCGGAGTCCCGGATTAGATCCCGGACATCACGAGGAGTTCCAGAATGGTCCAAAGGTAAAGATTAATATATAGGAAGTATGGTTTTGGCCACCGGAAGTGTTCCGGGCATCACCGGTAGTGTACCGGGACCACTGGAGGGGTCCGGGGGTCCACCAGGTGGGGCCACCAGCCCCGGAGGCCTACATGGGCCAATAGTGGTAAGGGACCAGCCCCTAAGTGGGCTGGGGCGCCTCCCCACCAAGGCCCATGCGCCTAAGGGGAAGAGGGGGCAAACCCTAAGGGCAGATGGGCCTTAAGGCCCATGCCTGGTGCGCCTCCCTCTCCCCCTCCACTTGGCCGCCAACCTAGATGGGATTGGGGCTGGCCACCGCCCCTAGGGTGGAACCATAGGTGGGGCGCACCCCTCCCTCTCCCCTATATATACTTGAGGACTTGGGGCTGCCAATAGATGGGTTCCTCTCCTTGGCGCAGCCCTTCCCCTCTCCCTCCTCATCTCTTGCGGTGCTTGGCGAAGCCCTGCTGGAGTACCACGCTCCTCCACCACCACCACGCCGCCGTGCTGCTGCTGGATGGAGTCTTCCCCAACCTCTCCTTCTCCCCTTGCTGGATCAAGGCGTAGGAGACGTCACCGGGCTGTACGTGTGTTGAACACGGAGGTGCCGTCCGTTCGGCACTAGGATCATCGGTGATTTGGATCACGACGAGTACGACTCCATCAACCCCGTTCACTTGAACGCTTCCGCGTAGCGATCTACAAGGGTATGTAGATGCACTCTCCTTCCCTCGTTGGTAGACTTCTCCATAGATTGATCTTGGTGATGCGTAGAAAATTTTGAATTTCCGCTACATTCCCCAACAGTGCTCCAGCCACCAGTGGAATGCGATGGTCCGCAGCTCGACGTGGCGGCAGGGCTTGAGGTGTAGCAAAGAGTTCAGCGAACTCCTCCAACAGTGGTTGCACTTCACTCGGTATAGTATGTTCCTCTATTTCAGAGCTTTGTTCAAGGGAACACACCATGGATACTGCCGCTGGAGACACTTGCACCATGTGTGTGACCGCATGATGACGAAGCAGCCCACGCACCTTCTTTGCTGACATCTTCTTGCAACTCACGACTTTGTCAGTAATCCCTTGGAGGGTGATATGTCTCCCCTTGTGAGAGAACCGGAGACAATGCCCCCTCCAGTTTGCCCACATGGGGCTATGATCACAAAGCCAGTCGGCTCCCATAATCATGCGGCCCTAGGCTACAACATTCTGCCACAACAAGGCAGCTGTACCCCGAAAGTTCAGCACAACATAGCGAGTATTGAAACTCTCCTGGACTCTAAACAACTCAAAATAAACTTCATATTGCTGCTGCTAGAGCTTAGGATTTTCCCCATCAAACTTAGGGAATTCCATTTTGGGTGTGTGCGATCCTAGTGGACGCCCCCAATGCTCACAATATATCCTATCATCTTCATTCCCATGCTCTCCTCCCCCAAAATTGCGACCCGGAATTGAGACACTATGATTGGGCGCACCTGTGACCGGGGCGTGCATCCCAGCTCCCAAGAGCCCAGGAGCATCACCCCGAAAGAGTTGGGCATCGCGGCGGTCACTTGACCCGAATCCAGCACGCCCAAGGTGGTAGTGGTCAGCGGCGGCTCGATCCTGATGCGGGCGCAGCAGGTGCGTGGACGGCACCGGTGCAACCCTTGGAGATGGAGCAGTAACTCCTCCGCAGTCGATCTCCAGCTGCTCGACCCCAGGCCCCGCGTCCTGGTTGTTGCGGGCGGTGGCCTCCTGGTCGAGGTCGTCCTGATGTCGACGGTGGCCGGCCCCTCTGGTGATGTGGACGCACCGCCGCCCCCATTGATCTGCGCTGCTTCCATGGCCGCCTTTATCTGGGCTTGCTCCTCTTTCAACTCCGCCACCGCCCCCTTCAAATCCTTGAACTCCGCGAGCAGCTGCTTCATCAGATCGACCATAGTCTGATTCTACTCATTCATCTCCTCCACTCTCTGGCTTATGGCCTCGATCTGCTGGTTTTGTTTGTTCGGCGCCAGCATGGGCAGGATCGGTTGCTCTGAATACCAATAGGTCTCTAGGGAAAGGAACTTGGAGAGGGAAATGGGGATCGGAGGTAGCAGATAGAAGGTTAGGTATAGACCATAGGATAGTTAATCAGACTCCACCTTTCTCTCCTCACCTGCCCCGCCTTAAGAGACGAGGCCACACACACACGCTCAAGGCTCACTCAGTCATTACATGGGCCTGGCCCTAGTCACGGGACGCAGCCCGGTACGCCCGTGGGCCATGACAAAATCCATATCAAACGGAGTCCGAATGTGATACTAACTGACGGAGATTTTTTTTGGAATATATGTGATTTTTGGGAATAAAAATCAATGCGAGACGATGCCCAAGGGGGCCACGAGGCAAGGGGCATGCCCTAGGGGGTCAGGCGTGCCCTGGGCCCTCATGGCCACCCCGTAAGGCGGTTGATGCCCTTCTTTCGCCGCAAGAAAGCTCATATCCGGATAGAGATCATGTTAAAATTCTAGCCCAATCGGAGTTACAGATCTCAAGGAATTTAAGAAACGGTGAAAGGGTAGAATCACAGAACGCAGAAGCAGAGAGAGACAGATCCAATGTCGGAGGGGCTCTCGCCCCTCCCACGCTATGGAGACCATGGACCAGAGGGGAAACCCTTCTCCCATGTATGGAGAAGGTCAAGGAAGAAGAAGAAGGAGGGGGGCTCTCTCCCCCTCGCTTCCGGTGGCGTTGGAACGCCACCCGGGGCCATCATCATCACCGTAATCTACACCAACACCTCTGCCATCTTCACCAACATCTCCATCACCTTCCACCCTCTATCTACAGCGGTCCACTCTCCCGCAACCCGTTGTGCCCTCTACTTGAACATGGTGCTTTATGCTTCATATTATTATCCAATCATGTGTTGCCATCCTATGATGTCTGAGTAGATTTTCGTTATCCTATCGGTGGTTGATGAATTGCTATGATTGGTTTAATTTTCTTGTGGTTATGTTGATGTACTTTGGTGCACATCATATGAGCGCGCGCGTGGACAACACCATAGGGTTAGTTGTATGTTGACAGGACTATGTATTGGAGGGCAAGAGTGACAGAAGCTTCAACCTAGCATAGAAATTGATGCATATGGGATTGAAGGGGGACCAATATATCTTAAAGCTATGGTTGGGTTTTACCTTAATGAACGTTTGTAGTTGCGGAAGCTTGCTAATAGTTCCAATCATAAGTGCATAGAATTCCAAGTCAGGGATGACATGCTAGAAGTGGCCTCTCCCACATAAAACTTGTTATCGGTCTAGTAAAGTAGTCAATTGCTTAGGGACAATTTCGCAACTCCTACCACCACTTTTACAGACTCACTATACTAACTTTATTGCTTCTTTACCTTAACAGACCCTACTTTTTATTTGCATGCACTTTATATTCTTGCAAACCTATCCAAAAACACGTACACAGTACTTCTAGTTTCATACTTGTTCTAGGTAAAGCAAACGTTAAGTGTGCATAGATCTTGAGGGAATATTTGTTCTACCTTTAGCTCTTCGTTGGGTTCGACACTCTTACTTATCAAAAGAGGCTACAATTGATCCCCTATACTTGTGGGTTATCACATAACAACATACGTTGCTCCCTTTGTCATTGGTATGTTACTTGCCCGAGATTCAATCGTCGGTATCTCACTACCTAGTTCAATCTCGTTACCAGCAAGTCTCTTTACTCGTTCTGTAATACAACATCCCGTAACTAACTCATTATTCACATTGCCTGCAAGGCTTATAGTGATGTGCATTAGCGAGAGGGCCCAGAGATACCTCTCCGATACACAGAGTGACAAAACCTAATCTCGATCTATGCCAACTCAACAAACACCATCAGAGACACAAGTAGAGCATCTTTATAATCACCCAGTTACGTTGTGATGTTTGATAGCACACAAGGTGTTCCTCTGGTATTCGGGGGTTGCATAATCTCATAGTCAGAGGAACATGCATAAGTTATGAATAAAGCAGTAGCAATAAAACTGAACGATCATTATGCTAAGATAATGAACGGGTCTTGTCCATCACATCACTCTCTAATGATGTGATCCCGTTCATCAAATGATAACACATGTCCATGGCTAGGAAACTTAACCATCTTTGATTAACGAGCTAGTCAAGTAGAAGCATACTAGGGACACTCTGTTTGTCTATGTATTCACACATGTACTAACTTTCCAGTTAATACAATTCTAGCACGAAAAATAAACATTTATCATGATATAAGGAAATAAACATTTAACACCAAGAGTTGACATCTATAAGTGATTAGTTCACATCTCCATGTGACTAACACCCAAAGGGTTTACTAGAGTCAATAATATAGTTCACATCGCTATGTGATTAACACCCAAAGTGTGATCATGTTTTGCTTGTGAGAGAAATTTAGTCAACAGGTCTGCCACATTCAGAGCCGTATGTATTTTGCAAATTTTCTATGTCTATAGTGCTTTGCATGGAGCTACTCTAGCTAATTTCTCCCACTTTCGATATGTATCTAGATCGAGACTTCGAGTCATCTAGATCGGTGTCAAAGCTTGCATCGACGTAACTCTTTACGACAAACTCTTTGTCACCTCCATAACCGAGAAGCAGTTCCTTGTTCCACTAAGGATATTTTTGACTGTTGTCCAGTGATCCACTCTTGGATCACTATTTTACCCTCTTGCCAAACTTATGGTGAGGTACACAATAGGTCTGGTACACAGCATAGCATACTTTATAGAACCTATGACTGAGGCATAGGGAATGACTTTTCACTCTCTTTCTATTTTCTGCCGTGCTCGGGTTTTGAGTCTTTACTCAACTTCACACCTTACAACACAGGCAAGAACTCCTTCTTTGACTTTTCCATTTTGAACTACTTCAAATCTTGTCAAGGTATGTACTCACTGAAAATATATCAAGCGTCTTAATCTATCTCTATAGATCTTGATGCTCAATATGTAAGTAGCTTCATTGAGGTCTTTCTTTGCAAAACTCTTTTCAACACTCCTTTATGCTTTCCGAAAAATTATACATTATTTCTGATCAACAATATGTCATTCACATATACTTATCAGAAATGTTGTAGTGCTCCCACTCACTTTCTTGTAAATATAGGCTTCATCGCAAGTCTGTATAAAACCATATGCTTTGATCACTTTATCAAAGTATATATTCCAACTCCGAGATGCTTGCACCAGTCCATAGATGGATCGCTGGAGCTTGCACACTTTGTTAGCACCTTTAGGATTGACAAAACCTTATTGTTGCATCATATACAACTCTTCTTTAAGAAATCCATTAAGGAATGCAGTTTTGACATCCATTTGCCAGATTTCATAAAATGTGGCACTTGCTAACATGATTCGGACAGACTTAAGCATCGCTATGAGTGAGAAAATCTCATCGTAGTCAACATCTTGAACTTGTCGAAAACCTTTTGCGACAATTCAAGCATTGTAGATAGTAACACTACTATCAGTGTCCATCTTCCTCTTGAAAATTCATTTATTCTTAATGGATCACCGATCAACGGGCAAGTCAATCAAAGTCCATACTTTGTTCTAATACATGGATCTCATCTCAGATTTCATGGCTTCATGCCATTTCGCGGAATCTGGGCTCATCATCACTTCCTCATAGTTCGCAGGTTCAGCAGGGTCAAGTAACATGACCTCCAGAACAGGATTACCATACCACTCTGGTGCGGAACATATTCTGGTTGACCAACGAGGTTCGGTGGTAACTTGATCTGAAGTTTCATGATCATCATCATTAACTTCCTCACTAATTGGTGTAGGAATCACTAGAACTGATTTCTGTGATGAACTACTTTCCAATTCGAGAGAAGGTACAATTACCTCATCAAGTTTTATATTCCTCCCAATTACTTCTTTCGAGAGAAACTTCTTCTCTAGAACGGATCCATTCTTAGCAACAAATATCTTGCCTTCGGATCTGTGATAGAAGGTGTACCCAACAGTTTCCTTTGGGTATCCTATGAAGACGCATTTCTCCGATTTGGGTTTGAGCTTATCAGGTTGAAAGTTTGTCACATAAGCATCATAGCCCCAAACTTTAAGAAATGATAGCTTAGGTTTCTTGCTAAACCACAGTTCATATGGTGTCATCTCAACGGATTTAGATGGTGCCCTATTTAACGTGAATGCATTTGTCTCCAATGCATAACCCCAAAATGATAGTGATAAGTCGGTAAGAGACATCATAGATTGCACCATATATAATAAAGTACGGTAGTGACGTTCGGACACACCATTACGCTGCGGTGTTCCAGGTGGCGTGAGTTGTGAAACTATTTTGCATTGTTTCAAATGAAGACCAAACTCGTAACTCAAAGATTCTCCTCCACGATTAGATCACAGAAACATTATTTTCTTGTTACGATAATTTTCCACTTCACTCTAAAATTCTTTGAACTTTTCAAATGTTTCAGACTTATGTTTCATCAAGTAGATAAACCCGTATCTGCTCAAATCATCTGTGAAGATCAGAAAATAACGATACCCGCCGCGAGCCTCAACACTCATCGGATTGCATACATCAGTATGTATTATTTCCATTAAGTTAGTTGCTTGCTCCATTATTCCGGAGAATGGAGTTTTAGTCATCTTGCCCACGAGGCATGGTTCGCAAGCATCGAATGATTCATAATCAAGTGATTCCATAAGCCCATCAGCATGGAGTTTCTTCATGCGCTTTACACCAATATGACCTAAACTTTAGTGCCACATATAAGTTGCAATATCATTATTAACTTTGCATCTTTTGGCTTCAATATTATGAATATGTGTATTACTATGATCTATATTCAATAAACCATTCACCTTGGGTGTATGACCTCAGAAGGTTTTATTCATGTAAACAGAATAACAATTATCCTTGACTTAAATGAATAATTGTATTGCAATAAACATGATCCAATCATATTATGCTCTACGCAAACACCAAATAACATTTATTATAGGTTCAACACTAATCCCGAAGGTAAAGGGAGTGTGCCATGGTGATCTTATCAACCTTGGAATCACTTCCAACTCACATCATCACCTCGCCCTTAACTAGTCTATGTTTATTTTGCAACTCCCGTTTCGAGTTACTACTCTTAGTAACTGAACCAGTATCAAATACTGAGGTGTTGTTATAAACACTATTAAAGTACACATCAATAACATGTATATCAAATATATACTTTTGTTCACTTTGCCATCCTTCTTATCCGCCAAGTATCTTGGGCAGTTCCACTTCTAGTGACCATTTCCTTTGCAGTAGAAGCAGTCAGTTCCAGGCTTGGGTCTAGCTTTGAGCTTCTTCATTGGAGCAGCAACTTGCTTGCTATTCTTCTTTGAAGTTCCTCTTTCTTTCCCTTTGCCCTTTTTCTTGAAACTAGTTGTCTTGTTAACCATCAACACTTGATGCTATTTCTTGATTTCTACCTTCGCCGATTTCAGCATCGCGAAGAGCTTAGGAATTACTTTCGTTATCCCTTGCATATTATAGTTCATCACTAAGTTCTAGTAACTTGGTGATAGTGACTAGAGAACTTTGTCAATTACTATCTTATCTGGAAGATTAACTCCCACTTGATTCAAGCAATTGTAGTACCCAGAAAATCTGAGCACATGCTCACTAGTTGAGCTATTCTCCTCCATATTGTAGGCAAAGTACTGTCATAGGTATTCTACCTCTCGACACGGGCATGAGTATGAAATACCAATTTAAACTCTTAGAACATCTTATATCCTCTGCGGCGTTCAAAACGTTTTTGAAGTCCCAGTGCTAAGCTGTAAATCATGGTGCGCTAAACTATCAAGTAGCCAGCATACCGAGCTTTACCAAATGTTCATAACATCTGTATCTGCTCCTGCAATAGGTCCGTAACCTAGTGGTGCATCAGGGACATAATTCTTCTATGCAGCAATGAGGATAATCGTCAAACCACGGACCTAGTCCGCATCATTGCTACTATCATCTTTCAACATAGTTTTTCTCTAGGAACATATCAAAAATAAACGGGAAGCTACATCATGAGCTATTGATCTACAACATAGTTATGCAAATACTATCAGGACTAATTTCATGATAAATTAAAGTTCAATTAATCATATTACTTAAGAACTCCCACTTAGATAGACATCTGTAGCGACTCGACCCACATGGATCAAGTCTCTGTGCTTAAGTGTCATCCCTGGATCAGTATGCTGGCACACACAGTACTCGAGGATTTATAACAGAGGTAAATCACATGTGTAAAGTAACATAAATACTATTATCTCAATCCAAATAGCGGAAGTAACAACAATGTTATGGATTCCCATCAACACCAACAGCAAAGTTGAGTGTAGACATGCTAACCCTAACGTATCACTTACTCGTCATAAGAATCCTGCAACATGTGATGTTGCAGCCATGTAGGTCAGTACATTGAATGTACTGGCAAATTCACACCATAGAGGAATGATGAATAATAGCTATCAGTAGATGCATATTTGGCTGGTGGAGGCTCGATGGTTAAATTTTTGCATACAGCTAATTTTTTCCTATGACATAGGAATATATATTTTATTTAACTACCAAGTTGGTTGAAATTATTGAGAAGGTTCCTCCAACTCAATCCCAAAATAATAAGCATAATCCAACAAATTAATTAAGTAAAGTGATGAGATCAAACCAATAATTCAAGTACCATATACTCAAGATGTCCATAACCGGGGACACGGCTAATCATGATTAGTTTATACACTCTTCAGAGCTTTGCGCACTTTTCCCCACAAGACTTGGTCTCCTCCGTTGTATTTCTCGCACTGTTTGATGTTTGAGAAACGGATGACCGAGACACAGTCTTTCCGAAGAGGTCCCCTTAACCAATAGATAGGTCGTTACACCTACAATCCCCTACATCTGCTAGCCCATCATCGAAAGGATTCCCACAACTTACTCAACTATGCCAGAGCCCATAATGGCTTGTTGCTGCACACGGAAGTTTCTAGCATGAATAATCTTATGATCCCTTTGAGCCTGGGTGGCATTCCATAGGGTGATCACACGGGTACTCCGAGATCCCCTTGGGCAAGCACTGCGTTCTCCAGGTGCCCGAGCAAACCACTGGGTGCTCCAGGGTGCCCCAACCAATCCACCCAGATGTGTATTAAAGTAGCCACATTAAGTTAAACCTTAATTAACAACTCTCACATCTGTCATGGATACACTCAACCAATTCACGTCTATGAGCATAGCATAGCAGTATAAGCATAACATAGTAGTACCCAGGGGTTGAATGCAAGACAATAGGTTCCTACCTCATCAACTACTTCCCAATACCCACATGTTATCAATCCGACTCATGCAATGTTTGAGGGTAAAAGTAAAGCATAAAAACTGGGTATGAAAAGTATGATCAAAGTGTGAACTTGCCTCGTACTGTTGATGAAGATGATTCTCACTAATAACTCCTGATAGTTCTACTCGTCACACTCCGTTCAATCTATCGTGAGCAAGCAATTTCATACATAAGCACTCATGCAAAAGAATCAAAGAAAAGACTTCAGAAAACTACGAAAACAAGAAATTAACTCTTGCAACAGAAAACAATTTCTAACAGTACTGAAATTGAGTGAATTTGGTCTTATCAGAAAATTTAGGTCAAGAGCTTCAATTAGCAAAAAGAATCAACTAAATCGGAGTTACGAAACTCAAGTTATGATCAAAAGAAGTTTGAATATGAATCTGAACGAATTTTGAAATTTGAAAATTTCAAAAAAGTTGATGTGACAGGTTCACTCGATAGGTAAAAATAAGACAAAACTATAGGCGCTGGTTTCATCTAATTTGGATGAACGAGTAAAAAGTTATGGCTATTTGAAAAATTAGGGCCAAGTTGTTTTACGGAAGAAAAAATAGCTACGGCTAATAGAATTCTAGGTCGAATATATAAATACAGAGACTAATTGATAATCTAATTATTATACCGTACTAGTCTAGAAATAATAAATTACGGAAGTATAAAAAAACGAAGAAAGATACCTTTATAAGAGCATCTCCAATAGATGGTCCAAAATTTGGCGGTCCAAAACCAGAGATGTAAAATTTGGACCGTCAAAAATTGCGTTTTGGAGCTCCGAAAAAGCTCAACTCCAACAAATGGTCCAAATTGATGGTCCAAAAGAGCAACTCCAATAGATGGTCCAAAATGAAGATGTAAAATTTCTTAAAACAACATACTACCAGTCCATTCAACATAGTTTAAACATCAAATTCAACATAGTTTCATACATGAACTTCAACTACTACTTATTCAAACTACTAGATAAACTACTCCTCATCGTGGGGGCTGCGGAACTGTGCCTAGAACTCCTCCTTCGTCGGGTCGTCGCACCCGTCGTCCTCCTCCTCGTCCGAGAAGTCTGCCCAGTCCTCCTCGGAAGAGGACTCGATGGGGATCACCGTCGAGGGACCGGCCTTGTCCTCCTTCTTCGGCCCCTTCTTCTTCTGCTTCGCCTCACACTTTCAGTAGTACTCCATCTCGGCCTGGACGTACTCCGGATGCTCCCGAGCAAACCTCTCCATCGCCTCCTCGTCGGTCTCGCCAGCACTGACGACAACCGGCAGCTTCTTCGTCTTCTTCTTCTTCGTCATGATCTCCTTCATGTTGATGCCCTGCGGCACAAGCATCTCCGCTTCCGCCGGACTCTCGATCTCTGGGAAGTTGAGGTGCGACCGAGCCCTCTCGGCACGCCACACCGCCACGTCGTAGGCACGTGCGGCCTCGTGGGTAGAGGGGTACGTGTCGATCCACCAACGCCTTCCGGTGTCGAAGAACTCCACACCCCAGTTACCGGAGGGCTTCTGCCTCACGCCGAAGAAGCCCGACATGCTCTTCGGCGTCTTCTTCGGCGCCATCGGAGAGCGGTGGAGCGGCCGGGGTGGTGGCGGTGTGTGGGGCGGTGGCGGACGCAGCCGGGCGGAGCGGGGCGGGGCTGCGGGGCGGTGGCGGCGTGCGGGGCGGTGACGGACGGAGCTACGGCGTGCGGGGCGGATCTACGGGGCGGCGGTGGCGGGTGGAGCCACGACGGGCGGGCGGCGGGGCGGCATGGAAACAGCGGCGGGTGGCGGGGCCGGATCCGTGGTGGGGCGGCGTGGAAACAACGGCCGGGGGCGGGGCGGGGCGGCGCCGGGGTGTGGAGGCGGTGGGGAGGTGGCGGACGGGTGGGAGGTCACGGGCGGGAAAGGAAATGAAGTGGCGGTTGGGCGTTCGCGGGCGGCGGCTGGTTTTGGACCAGATGCACCTCGTGATGTAAATTTGCATCGCGAGGTGTTGTATTTTATATCACGAGGAGGCCGTGGTCCAATTTTTTTTAAATATGGATCATCTGTTGGAGCTGCATTTTTGGCCTCAGACGGTTCAAAAGTTAGTTATTTTTACATTTGGACCATCTATTGGAGATGCTCTAAGGTAGAGAAAAGACGACTTCGTAGAGAAGAGACAATTTCCAGAAGTCCCGCCGGAGAGGACAAAAATAATTTTCCTTTAATGAATCTAGTCAAACCAAAATATTGATTTAACCTGAATCGAATGGTTTTTGAAGGCTTTGTGGGTCTATATTTCTAGATGGAAAAGAGGTTTAGAGATCAAAGGCTAGGCAATGTGCGACTAAATGTAGATGAAAAAATAGAAAAGGCCTTTAGGCGGTTCGGCCGGCCGCGCACACTGCAAATTTATTTTTTTGAGCAATCAAAAAGAAAAGAAAAAAACCTATGGAAAAAAATATGGGGAAAGAATACGGCCGGCTGGGCCTAGCCCATATAGGAAAAAAAATGGGGCGCCCGTGGGCAACAATTAGGGATGGGCTGCATGTGTAGTTTTTTTCAAATAGAAACACAAAAGGAAACTGAATAACGAATATAAAAATAAAAAACTATATAGGCATATTATATATCAAAATTTTCAGAAAAATATTTTCTACAACATCAACATTTTTCTAGTGCCAAATAAAATACAAAAAAATTTAAATAAAGCAAAGAGTACTACTGGTTCAATAAAAACTCATAAAAATCATTTTTAAAATACCAAAATAATTTCAAATTTACTTCTCTCCATTTTTTTCTACTGTAGGGAATCATTTTACCCTAATTTCCATATATTTTATTTTTGGAGAAAAATAATTTGAATAAAATTCAAATAACTCCAAAATTAGAATAATGTCAAAGGGACTTTAAATTTGATTATTTTAAACTTCCAACTCATATTTCATATGTTTTGAAGAAGTCATTTTATCTTCTCTCTTGAAAATCATTGAGTTGCTTAAAGCTTCTGAATTTGAAATATTTCCAAATAAATTTCAAATATTTTCAAAAACGCTTTTCATTTATTTAAATGGAAGAAGGCATGTCATCTTCTCTCTAGGGTTTTGTGATGAAATAAATTTGAATTCATGGAGATCAGAACGCAAAGTGAAAGTTATGGGAAAGTCATTTTATTCGCTCTCATTTAACTTTCCAAAAGTTTCAACTTTCACTCAATTTCACACAAGCATCCACACCACAATCAAAATCTATTTATTTAATATAACATTCCCAAATCAAGAATTTTGGGATGTTACAACATCCCTCTAGTCATCTAAATGATCACCTGATCCAAATCGACTAAACCATGTCCGATCATCATGTGAGATGGAGTTGTTTTCAATGGTGAACATCACTATTTTGATCATATCTACTATATGATTCACGCTCGACCTTTCACCTCCAGTGTTCCGAGGCCATATCTGCATATGCTATGCTCATCAAGTTTAACCCGAGTATTCCGCGTGTGCAAAACTGGCTTTCACCCGTTGTATGTGAACGTAGAGCTTATCACACCCGATCATCACGTGGTGTCTCGGCACGACGAACTGTCACGATGGTGCATACTCAGGGAGAACACTTATACCTTGAAATTTAGTGAGAGATCATCTTATAATGCTACCGCCGAACTAAGCAAAATAAGATACATAAAGGATAAACATCACATGCAATCAAAATATGTGACATGATATTGCCATCATCATCTTGTGCCTTTGATCTCCATCTCCAAAACACCATCATGATCTCTATTATCACCGGCATGATACCATGATCTCCATAACTTGATATCTATCAACTTGTTGTCACATGGTCATCTCACCAACTAATGCTTTTGCAACTATTGCTATCGCATAGCGATAAAGTAAAGCAATTATATGGCGCTTGCATCTTATGCAATAAAGAGACAATCATAAGGCTCCTGCCAGTAGCCGATAACTTTAACAAAACATGATCATCTCATACAACAATTTATATTTCATCACGTCTTGACCATATCACATCACAACATGCCCTGCAAAAACAAGTTAGACGTCCTCTACTTTGTTGTTGCAAGTTTTACGTCGCCTCTACGGGCTGAGCAAGAACTGTTCTTACCTATGCATCATTAAAACATAATGCGGTACAGTGATTGCTTTTTGATCTTCAGAAAGAACCCTATTCATTGAATCCGATATAAATAAAGTTGGAGAAACAGACAACCACTAGCCACCTGTGTGCGAAGCACGTCGGTAGAACCAGTCTCGCGTAAGCGTACGCGTAATGTCGGTCTGAGCCGCTTCATCCAACAATACCACCGAATCAAGAATCAACTAGTGACGGCAAGCAATATGTATATACCCACACCCACAACTCCTTTGTGTTCTACTCATGCATATAACATCTACGCATAGACCTGGCTCTGATACCACTGTTGGGGAACGCAGTAATTTCAAAATTTTCCTACGCACATGCAAGATCATGGTGATGCATAGCAACAAGAGGGGGGAGTGTTTTCCATGTACCCTCGTAGACCGTAAGCAGAAGCTTTATGACAATGTAGTTGATGTAGTCGTACGTCTTCACGATCGACCGATCCTAGTACCAAAAGTACGGCACCTCCGCGATCTGCACACGTTCGGCTTGGTGACGTCCCACAAACTCATGATCCAATAGAGTGTCGAGGGAGAGCTTCGTCAACACGACGGCGTGATGACGGTAATGATGATGCTACCGGAACAGGGCTTCGCCTAAGCACCGCTACGATATCACCGAGGTGGATTATGGTGGAGCGGGGCACCGCACAGGGCTAAAAGATCAATGATCAACTTGTGTGTCTATGGGGTGTCCCCTGGCCACGTATATAAAGGATGGAGGGAGGAGGAGGCCGGCCCTCATAGGACGCGCCCAAAGTGTGGAGTCCTACTAGGACTCCCTAGTCCTAGTAGGATTTCACCTCCTACATGGAATAGGAAAAAGGGAAGGGAGAAGGAGAAGGAAGGAAGGGGGTGCCCCCTTTCCCTAGTCCAGTGTGGACCAGTCCATGGGGAAGGGGCGCGGCCACCCTTGAGGCCTTTCTCACCTTTCCCGTATGGCACATTAAAGCCCAATACGAATTCCCGTAACTCTCCGGTACTCCAAAAAATATCCGAATCACTCAGAACCTTTCTGATGTCCGAATATAGCCTTCCAGTATATCGATCTTTATGTCTCGACCATTTCGAGACTCCTCGTCATGTCCCCGATCTCATGCGGGACTCCGAACAAACTTCGGTCATCAAATCACATAACTCACAATACAAATTGTCACGGAACGTTAAGCGTGCGGACCCTACGGATTTGAGAACTATGTAGACATGACCGGCAGACATCTCCGGTCAATAACCAATAGCGGAACCTGGATGCTCATATTGCCTCCTACATATTCTATGAAGATCTTTATTGGTCAAACCGCATAACAATATATGTTGTTCCCTTTGTCATTGGTATGTTACTTTCCTGAGATTCGATCGTCGGTATCTCAATACCTAGTTCAATCTCGTTACCAGCAAGTCTCTTTACTCGTTCCGTAATGCAACATCCCCTAACTAACTCATTAGTCACATTACTTGCAAGGCTTATAGTGATGTGCATTATCGAGAGGGCCCGGAGATACCACTCTGATACACGGAGTGAGAAGTCCTAATCTCGATCTATGCCAACTCAACAAACACCATCGGAGACACCTGTAGTGCATCTTTATAATCACCCAGTTATGTTGTGACGTTTGATAGCACGCAAGGTGTTCCTCCGGTATTCAGGAGTTGCATAATCTCATAGTCAGAGGAACATGTATAAGTTATGAATAAAGAAGTAACAATAAAATTGAACGATCATTATGCTAAGCTAACGGATGGGTCTTGTCCATCACATCATTCTCTAATGATGTGATCCCCTTCATCAAATGACAACACATGTCCATGGCTAGGAAACTTAACCATCTTTGATTAACGAGCTAGTCAAGTAGAGGCATACTAGGGACACTCTGTTTGTCTATGTACTCACACATGTACTAAGTTTCTGGTTAATACAATTCTAGCACGAATAAGAAACATTTATCATGATATAAGGAAATATAAATAACAACTTTGTTACTTCCTCTAGGGCATATTTCCTTCAGATGCCATGGAGGAGGATCAAGAAGTTACTTCTCGTCTCCAAGCCAGATTCACGATGGAGGAACTTCAAAGCTCGGCAATTCCATACTCGGTCATCCCTCCTAATGCTAGATTTCTTTCTTATGTAAATATGAAAAAGAGTGTTACTTGTTCCCCCGCAGCTATGCAACATCCATGGGTGAAAGGAGATTTAGCCGTCACGGGTAAGCTCCGTATGGAAATAATGGACCTCAAGGTTATGACTGTTACATGATGAACCGCATCCGGCTTAATTCTCTATCACCGATCCATTGCCTATGACCTTTCCATATATTGTTCCTCGCTTATTTACTTTTCTGTTGCTATTGCTATCATCACTACAAAATACCAAAAACATTACTTTTGCTATCATTACCTTTTGCTACTGTTGCCTTTTGCTACCGTTACCACAACTATCATATTATTTTGCTACTTAATACTTTGCTGCAGATACTAAGTTTCCAGGTTTGGTTGAATTGACAACTCAGCTGCTAATACTTGAGAATATTCTTTGGCTCCCCTTGTGTCGAATCAATAAATTTGGGTTGAATACTCTACCCTCGAAAACTGTTGCGATCCCCTATACTTGCGGGTTATCAAGACTATTTTCTAGCGCCGTCGCCGGGGAGCATAGCTCTATTCTTTGAGTCACTTGGGATTTATATCTGCTTATCATTATGAAGAACTTGAGAGATCCAAAAACCAAGATCTATCCCTCAACTACGAGGGGAGGTAAGGAACTGCAATGTAGCTCTGCACTTGATTCACCTTCTGTTATGAGTAAGCTTGCGACACCTAAACCTGCTTCTGCTATTCGTTCTGATATGTCGCTTGTTATTGATGATGCCACTTCTGCTATGCATGATACTTATGATGAAACTACTTCTATGCTTGATACTACTGTGCCATTTAGTGAATTTCTGGATGAACAACTTGCTAGGGCTAGAATGAAAGTATTGAATCTGATAATACTAATGAAATTGATGATGAAGACTTGCCAGTTATTCCTGAGGGTTATGTTTTTGATAAAGAAGCTTCTTTAGCTATTTTAGCTTGCAAAGATAGATATGAACTTAAGAGGTTATTAGCTAAATGGAATCAACAATCTCTAAATGCTAGAATGAAACCTGGCCCTGCTTTTTGCTACTTCACCTATCTGTGTTACCGATAAGGATTATGAATTCTCTGTTGATCCTGATATAATTACTTTGGTTGAATCTGATCCTTTTCATGGCTATGAATCTGAAACTGTTGTGGCACATCTTACTAAATTAAATGATGTAGCTACCTTGTTCACTAATGCTGAGAGAACTCGCTACTTTTATATCCTTAAAATATTTACGTTCTCATTACAAGGTGATGCTAAGATATGGTTTAATTCTGTTGATCCTGGTTGTGTGCGTAGTCCCCGGGATATGATTTGTTACTTCCTTGCTAAATATTTCCCTGCTGATAAGAAACAATCTTCTTTAAGGGATATATATAATTTTGTGCAAATTGAAGAAGAGAGTCTCCCACAAGCTTGGGGAGGCTTCTCCAATTACTTAATGCTTTGCCTGATCATCCTCTTAAGAAAAATGAAATACTTGATATCTTTTATAATGGACTAACCGATACTTCTAGAGATTACCTGGATAGTTGTGCCGGTTCTGTTTTCAGGGAAAGAACACCGGATGAAGCTGAAATTCTATTGAATAATATGTTGACAAATGAAAATAATTGGACACCTCCTGAGCCAGTTCCTGAGCCTATTCCTAAACTAACTCCGAAGAAGAGGGGTATTCTATTTCTTAGTCCTGAAGATATGCAAGAGGCAAAGAAATCTATGAAAGAAAAAGTTATTAAAGCTGAAGATGTTAAGAATTTACCTCCTATTGAAGAAATACACGGTCTTAATTTACCGCCTGTTGAAGAAAAACATGGTCTTGATAACCTGACACAGGTAGTAAAGGTAAATGCTCTCTATAGATATGATAAAGCTGAAATCCCGTTTAATAAATTTGCTAGCACATGCTTAGATGAGTTTGATAAATTTATGGCTAAGCAAGAAGATTTTAATGCTTTTTTGTTAGACAATTGAAATACAATTCAAACATGCTTGAGCACTTGGGTGATTATATGGCGAATGTCAAAGGTGAACTTAAACTTATTAGTAAACATGCTTCTATGGTTACCACTCAAGTAGAACAAGTACTTAAAACTCAAAATGATTTGCTCAATGAATTGAATAGTAAGAATAATGATAACGCTGTTAGAGTTATGACTAGAGGTGGTAGAATGACTCAGGAACCTTTGTATCCTGAAGGCCACCCTAAGAGAATTGAGCAAGATTCTCAGATGCATCTAGTCCTTCTAAAAGTAAGAAAAAAATGATAGGACTTTGCATGCTTCTAGTGAACCTATTACTGAAACACCTGAGAATCCAAATGATATTTCTATTTCTGATGCTGAAACACAATCTGGTAATGAACCTGGAACTAGTGATAATGTTAATAATAATTCTCATGATGATGCTCAACCTAGTAATGATAATGATGTAGAAATTGAACCTGTTGTTGATCTTGATAACCCACAATCAAAGAATCAACGTTATGATAAGAAAGACTTTGTTGCTAGGAAGCACGGTAAAGAAAGAGAACCATGGGTTCAGAAACCCATTACTTTTCCTCCTAAACCATCCAAGAAAAAGGATGATGAGGATTTTGAGCGCTTTGCTGAAATGATTAGACCTATCTTTTTGCGTATGCGATTAACTGATATGCTTAAAATGAATGCTTATACTAAGTATATGAAAGATATTGTTACTAATAAAAGAAAGATACTGGAAGCTGAAATTTCCACCATGCTTGCTAATTATACTTTTGAGGGTGGAATACCAAAGAAACTTGGAGATCCCGGTGTACCAACTATACCATGCTCTATTAAAAGAAACTATGTTAAAACTGCATTATGTGATCTTGGAGCCGGTGTTAGTGTTATGCCTCTCTCTTTATATCGTAGACTTGATTTGAATAAGTTGACACCTACTGAAATATCTTTGCAAATGGCTGATAAATCAACTGCTATACCTGTCGGTATTTGTGAGGATGTGCCTATTGTAGTTGCAAACGTTACTGTTTTAACGGACTTTGTTATTCTTGATATTCCCGAGGACGATAGTATGTCTATTATTCTTGGAAGACCCTTTTTGAATACTTCAGGGGCTGTTATTGATTGCACTAAAGGCAATGTCACTTTTCATGTTAATGGTAATGAGCATACGGTACACTTTTTGAGGAAAGAACCTCAAGTCCACAGTATCAATTCTATTGGAAAAATTCCATCGATTATATTCGGAAGTTTTGAATTTCCTATTCCTACTGTCAAGAAGAAATATGATATTCTTGTTATTGGGGATGTGCATACCCGCGTTGAGTTAACATAGTGTTATTCAAAATTTCTCCGGTTCCATGTTATTCGGAATGAGTTCGTTAACGAGACCTGATCAACCTTGTTAGTGGATTCCTTTTGATGAGCATGAATGGATGAAACTAGAAGGCACAACCTTCTGTACCCCACTTTTACTTTCAGTTTTTTATATTAAATAAAATAAAAATAAATATTTTTCTGTCTGTTATCTGATTGTCCGTGCAATATAAAAATACCCTGAAAATAAAAGTTATCCAAATGCCCTGAAATTTAAATATGATTTTTTCTAGAATATTTGAGAATATTTGGCACTAAGAACACAGCAAGGGGGTTATCCACCTGGCCACGAGGGTGGAGGGTACGCCCTACCCCCTGGGCGCGCCCCCCTGTGTTGTGGGCCCACGGTGGCCCTCCTCCACTTATTCCTGCACCCACACATTTCTTCTTCCTCCCACATACACGAATATCCAGCTCAAGCACGAGTTCAAGCTCATTTTGCTGCCATTTTCGATCTCCTTGCTCAAAGCACCTCTCACAAAACTGCTTGGGGAGATTGTTCCTTGGTATGTGACTCCTCCATTGGTCCAATTAGTTTTTGTTCTAGTGCATTATTCATTGCAAATTTATGCTGCCTAGGTGACCATGTTCTTGAGCTTGCATGTCAAATTTATATGGTTTCAAGTAGTTTTGATGCATGATATAGGCTCTAGGCACTTGTAGGAGTAGTTGCTATCAATATTATTGAGTTTGGTTTACTTTTATTTTGAAGTTACTAAAAATTTCAGAATTTTTCAAAAAATGATGAAGAGACTTTTGAGGGCTTATCGAGCCGAAGCTCGAAGGAAAAGGCACCGAAGCCCAAGTATAATCTGCCTAGCGCCGCGGAGGTTCGATCGTGTGAATGGCCTTCCGATGATTTCTTGAGAGCAGCCGGGATTTATGAAGATTTTTATGAATTGTCTAAGAATGCAGGCCTCACCGCTCTCCTCCATGACCAACGCGATCAGTATCTCTTACTCACAAATATCTTTGTGCAAAACTTTCATTTCCCTTCTAGGAGCTCACCACCTACGTACGGTGGAGTTTTATTTATATGATGAGCATAAGGAGATGTCACTTTATGATTTTTGTCGGGTTTGTTTAGTCCCTTTCGAGGGTAAAACACAGGAACCACATCGCGAGGATGTGGATGGGTTTATTGATACTATCACTGTAGGGGAAACAAGGAAGGTTTCCGATGCATGAATCACTAGCATACATTTTCCTGTTTTACGCTATTTTGCACTATTTGCTAGTCGTTGTTTAATTGGTCGCGGAAACTATGGAAACCTTGGTGTTCCTGATATTATTATTTTGCTCCATGGTTTATTCAGTGATAACTCTGTTAGTATGGGTGGCATTATTCCTAAACGGTTAAGTCTGAACATACAAAGGGCCCCATCTTTGGAGGCATCTATGCTTCACGCCTAGCTGCACATTTTAACATACCTATTAGGCATTATGAGAAGGACGAAAAAGTGCTGCCTCGTGTTTATTTAGATTATAAGAGTTTGGTGGCACATGATTTTATTGTTAAGAATAGGGAAGGAGAGCTTAAATACAAATTGTTCTTTGATAAAAATCATCCTGAGACTATTATCATGCCTGCTCCTTGTTTGTTTGATTTAACTGCATGCCAGTACCTTGTTTTGTTAGAGGCTATTCACGCCTACCGGAACCCTGCACCAGCCATGGAGCCAGAGCCGGAACCACAAGTTGATCCTTCACGACAATCTAATTACCAGTGGGATCCGGAGATGATTGCCAACCAGTGGCAATCGGAGTCTTCTTCCTCTTCACAGTACGACCCCAACTATTATTATGGATATCCGCCAGGCCAGCCGTGGCCATAGACCAACTTAGGCCAAAAACCTAAGCTTGGGGAAGTACGTATTTCCCACGGACATTACATTTATGTTCACACACTCATTGCTAGATGTCGGTGCTCATACTTTTTCATTGTATCATCCATGCTAGTTTACTTTCCTTTTTATGCTTTCTTCTTGTGTGTTTAATAAACCTTAAGAAAAACCAAAAAATTAGTTGTAGCTTTTAGCTAGTTTTAATTTCCATGCTTGTAGTAGTAATTAAAAATAAAACCAAAAAATATTTCCTCTTCTTTTGCTTGTTGGGAGCTTTCCCGTGTAAATAGTTTTATTTCTTTTCTTTTCTTTGGGGGTCGATAGGAGAAGACCATGATTAAATTGTTGAAGTGGCTCTTATATGCATAATTGTTGATCTGAAAAAAGAGCCCATATTGCCTTGTCTTCACCTGTTTATTGAATGCTTGCAGATTCCAACTTAGTCCAATGCACGTGCACAATTATTATTATTCACATCGTTTGGTCGTGCAAGTGAAAGGCAATTACGACGATATACGATGGACTGACTAAGATCAGAAAGGCTGGTATGAACTCGACCTCTTTTGTTTTTGTAAATATGATTAGTTCATCGTTCCTGATTCGGCCTATTATGAATAAACATGTTTGCAATGACAACTAGAGATCATAGTTCTTGTGCCATCCTTGATTAGCTATGAGTTATAATGGTTTACCTTGCATGCCAACATGCTATTGAAATGGTTATGATGTGGTATGATAGGGTGGTATCCACCTCTGAATGATTTAAGTGACTTGACTTGGCACATGTTCATGCATGTAGTTGAAACAAAATCAACATAGCCTTCACGATATTTATGTTCATGGTGGATTATATCCTACTCATGCTTGCATTCGGTGTTGATTAATTTTAATGCATGTTCATGACTGTTGTCGCTCTCTAGCTGGTCGTTTCCCAGTCTTTTGCTAGCCTTCACCTGTACTAAGCGGGAATACTGCTTGTGCATCCAATTCCTTAAACCCCAAAGTTATTCCATATGAGTCCACCATACCTACCTATATACGGAATCTACCTTCCGTTCCAAGTAAATTTGTATGTGCCAAACTCTAAACCTTCAAATAAATATCCTGTTTTGTATGCTCGAATAGCTCATGTATCAACTAGGGTTGTTCGTATCTTCCATGTTAGGAAGGTTATTCTCAAGAGGAGTGGACTCCGCTCCTCACTCACAAGAAAAATGGCTGGTCATCGGGATGCCCAGTCCCATGCTTTATGCAAACTAAATCAAAATAATTGCAATCAAAACTCCCCCTGGGACTCTTGTTAGTTGGAGGCACTCATTGTTTCGAGCAAGCCTTGGATTGATGATTGTTGGTGGAAGGGGGAGTATAAACTTTACCATTCTGTTTGGGAACCGCCTATAATGTGTGTAGCATGGAAGATATCGCCATCTCTTGGTTGTTATGTTGACAATTAAAGTATACCGCTCAAAATATTATTCACCTCTATTTCAAAACCGAGCTCTGGCACCTCTACAAATCCCTGCTTCCCTCTGTGAAGGGCCTATCTATTTACTTTTATGCCGATTCATCATATTCTTATTAAAAAGCACCAGTTGGAGAGCACCGCTATCATTTGCATTCATTATTGTTAGTTTACATTGGGTATGACTTGACTGGATCTCTTTTACCATGAATTACAATGTCTAGTTAGTCCTTGATCTTTAAAGGTGCTCTGCATTTATGTTTTGTGGTCTTAGAAAGGGCTAGCGAGATACCATCTTGTTATATCATATTGTGATTGTTTTGAGAAAGTGTTGTCATCCGAGATTTATTATTATATCTCGCTAGTTGATTATGCCATTGATATGAGTAAACTTGCGACCTAAGCATTATTGTGAATGTGGTTAGTTATAATATTTGCTGAAAAATTGAATGCTGGCTTTACATATTTAGAACAACAAGAGCAAACAGAGTTTGTAAAAGTTTTTCTTTATCACTTTCAGTTTGTCAACTGAATTGCTTGAGAACAAGCAAAGGTTTAAGCTTGGGGGAGTTGATACGTCTTCATCGTATCTACTTTTCCAAACACTTTTGCCCTTGTTTTGGACTCTAACTTGCATGATTTGAATGTAACTAACCCGGACTGACGTTGTTTTCAATAGAATTACCATGGTGTTATTTATGTGTAGAAACAAAAGTTCTCGGAATGACCTGAAACTTCACAGAGCGACTTTTTGGAAAATATAAAAAATACCTGCAAAAGATGAAGGCCAGGGGGCCCACCACCTGTCCACGAGGGTGGGGGTGCGCCTGCCCCCCTAGGGCGTGCCCCCCTACCTCGTGGGCCCCATGGAGCTCCTCTGACCTCAACTCCAACTCTATATATTTGGTTTCGGGGAAATAAAATCAGAGAGAAGGATTCATCGCGTTTTTACGATACGGAGCCGCCGCCAAGCCCTAAAACCTCTCAGGAGGGCTTATCTGGAGTCTGTTCGGGGCTTCGGAGAGGGGTATCCGTCGCTATCGTCATCATCAACCATCCTCCATCACCAATTTCATGATGCTCATCACCGTGCGTGAGTAATTCCATCGTAGGCTTGCTGGACGGTGATGGGTTGGATGGGATCTATCATGTAATCGAGTTAGTTTTGTTAGTGTTTGATCCCTAGTATCCACTATGTTCTGAGATTGATGTTGCTATGACTTTGCTATGCTTAATGCTTGTCACTAGGGCCCAAGTGCCATGATTTCAGATCTGAACCTATTATGTTTTCATCAATATATGAGAGTTCTAGATCCTATCTTGCAAGTCTATAGTCACCTATTATGTGTTATGATCCGTTAACCCCGAAGTGACAATAATCGGCATACTTACCGGTGATGACTGTAGTTTGAGGAGTTAATGTATTCACTATGTGTTAATGCTTTGCTCCGGTACTCTATTAAAAGGAGGCCTTAATATCCCTTAGTTTCCGTAAGGACCTCACTGCCACGGGAGGATAGGATAAAAGATGTCATGCAAGTTCTTTTCCATAAGCATGTATGACTATATTCGGAATACATGCCTACATTACATTGATGAACTGGGGCTAGTTCTGTGTCACCCTAGGTTATGACTGTTACATGATGAACCACATCCGGCTTAATTCTCTATCACTGATCCATTGCCTACGAGCTTTCCATATATTGTTCCTCGCTTATTTACTTTTCCGTTGCTATTGCTATGATCACTACAAAATACCAAAAACATTACTTTTGCTATCATTACCTTTCGCTACTGTTGCCTTTTGCTACCGTTACCACTACTATCATATTATTTTGCTACTAAATACTTTGCTGTAGATACTAAGTGTCCAGGTGTGGTTGAATTAACAACTCAGCTGCTAATACTTGAGAATATTCTTTGGCTCCCCTTGTGTCAAATCAATAAATTTGGGTTGAATACTCTACCCTCGAAAACTATTGCGATACCCTATACTTGTGGGTTATTATTTAGCAGAGAAGTAATAAATCATATCCTGGGGACTACGCACACAACCAGGATCAAGAGAATTAAACCATATTTTCGCATCACCCTCTAATGAGAACAGAAATAACTTAAGGATAAAGTAATAGCGAGTTTTCTCATCATTAGTGAACAGGGTGTCTATATCATTTAATTTAGTAAGATGTGCCACAACAGTTTCAGATTCATAGCCATAAAAAGGATCAGATTCAACCAAAGTAATGAACTCAGGATCGACAGAGAAATCATACCTTATCAGAGATATAGATAGGTGAAGTAGCAAAAGAAGGGTCATGTTTCATTTTAGCATGCAAGGACTTTTATTTCAGCTTAGCTAACAGTTTCTTAAGATCATATCTATCATTGCAAGCTAAAAAGTCTCTAGCAGTTTCTTCATCCATAACATAACCCTCAGGCACAACAGGCAATTCATATCTAGGGGGAGAATCTTCATCATCACTTTCATCAATATTATCCGTTTCAATAATTTCATTTAACCCTAGCAAGCTGTTCATCAAGAAATTCACCTAGTGGCACAGTATTATCAAGCATAGAAGTAGTTTCATCATAAGAATCATGCAAAGCAGAAGTGGCATCATCGATAACATGCGACATATCAGAATAAATAGAAGGAGTAGGTGTCGCAAGTTTACTCATAACATGTCGGAGTAAATGACCACGGGTAGCCAGCCAGCTCCCCCTGGCCCTTCTGAAAAAATTACGAGCCGATCCGGCCCTCAAGAATCCAAGACGTGTGGCCGCCTTCCCCTTGCCAGCTGTCTCCCAGGCCGACTATCGGAATGTGGCCCGGCTTTAGCCCTCATGAAGAAAGCCGCGGGAGGGCCGGCTCCAAGAAGCCGGCCGCGAGAAGGCCGACTCCAAGAAGCCGGCTCCCACAAAGTGGTCAAGATCGTACCCTCGAAGTCTGCATCCACATAACGGCGATGTGACGGGGCGTGGCTATAGTAAAGCCTGCCACCCCCGAATCCCGGAGCACGCCTGGCACAGTGCGCCATACGGGGTGGCCATGACCCGTCCAGCACAACACTGTTGCCATGTTGACCCTGATGCCACCCACGATGGGCTGTCAGCGCGGCCCACGGGCGGTGGGCCCCTTTAGGTAGAGAGACACCCGAAGGCGGCCAGGCCTCCCCCAGTCGGCCCAAGACAGGGCCGGCTCCCCGCAACGGGCTTACCTCCTCCCTCGAAGGAGACGCCCCATTAAGGGGACAAGACGCGGTGAGGCTACAGCAATCGCCCGCCGTGCGGTGGCACTGTAGCCACGCCCACCTCGGCGAAGCCCTCGTCACCAGGTTGAGGCAACAGTAACCAGCCACCGACAAGGCCCTGGACAGTGGGGCCTGCCTGTCGACCAAGGAGCCGGCAGCAGGCGGGACCCACCAGCCGGCGGGCCCCAGCAGCCGGCGCAGAAGCCGGCGAGCGTAGACACAGATGGCTAGGGCCCACGCCCAGTCGGTTTACCATTGTACCCCCGGGGGTGGGCCTATATAAACCCCCCGGGGCACCCATGCAAAGGGTGGATCGGAGTTTGTTTTAGACACCACATAGAGAGGAGAGGAGAGCTAGCCATGCCCTTCTTCTTCTTCTTCTTCTCGCCAAACAGCTCAAGGAGCATCTTGTAGCCACTCGTTCATCTAGTGACCATGCGGAGACCCCGCAGGGCAGTAGTAGGGGTGTTATCTCCACGGAGAGCCCTGAAGCTGGGTAAGATTCGCCGGCGTGCATGTCTTCGCCTCATCCTGCTTCCAGGCACCGGCGACGTCTTACTGGCTCCCACAATGATAAGCCACCCGTTGGCATATGTCGCACCTACCACCCGACAGTTGGCGCCCACCGTGGGGCCAGGTGCACCGTCGTCTGGAGACCTGTTCTGGACGGGAACCCTCTTCCTCCCCAGCGAGCGTAGCTAGCCCAGCACGCCCGATGGCGCTTGCCACGACGCGCTGCAAGGCGTCACCAACGTCTGCGCAGCAAGCGGCCTCGCCGATCTCCTTGACAAGACCCTCATCTCTGACGAGCTCGCCTCTGACGCGGGCACAGACCACCTCGTCAACCTCCTCGGCCAGCTCCACGTCTCCGGTGAGCCTGCTATGGACTTGGAGTCTGTTGGCTCCACCGATCCGATGCCTGTCGACTCCGACACGGCCTCGCTCGACGCTTTCCCCACCGACGTAGCGATCTACAACGACCCGCTTCCCCGGGCCGATGGCTGCGACAGTGCCACCGCCGAGATGATGGTCGTCGGCCACGGCGACGCTTCTGGCGAGAACACCCTCGACGCCCCACATGCGGCAGTCCACGACTTGTCCATCCCCCTCCCAGCCGATGCCGACGCCGAAGCACTGGAGGCTCGCCGCCTCGCCCTCCTCGCGTAGGGCCGGAAGTTGGCTTCCATGAGACGTCTCACTGAGGCCCACCAGCGCGAAGCCGACCGCGCTGCCTTTGGCACGCCGCCCCCAGGCGGGGCAAGCCGAGCCGGCGTTGTCAGACAGCGCAGCGCTGCCCTCGCCGACATGCTAGGGGTCGACCGCCCAGTCTACGCCACTCCACTCGAGAACCTGCGTGCCGCCGTGGCTCCCCCGCATGACCAGACGCATCCAGCAGCTAATCGATGCAGCCACACAGCGGCACGAAGCCGACGCCCGCGCGGAAAGCCCTTCCCCGCGCCGAGAGCACGGCGCAACGAGCTGGATACCGATGCGGGTAAAACCCACGCGTGACACGAGAAAGAGCCGGCTGCCAGCCGAAGCCGAACCCGGATCTCCATCGAGCGAGACACAGAAGGCCGTCCCTGGGCCGTGGAGCGGCGGGGCAACCCGCCTCCGCCTCCGCCTCGTGGGGAGAGATATCCCACCCCACCGCCTATCGCGCATCCGACTTTCAGCGGCCGACTAGGTCGCCGCGAGGGGGTCGGCGAGAACGACGCCCGCCATTGGATCGACCGCCTAGCACGATCCCTGGCGCTAGAAGAAGAAGATGATGTCGGCCTGCCTTGCTTTGGCCCTCGCATCCGCGACGAGCCTTTCCCCAAAGGGTTCTCGCTCCCAAGAGACACGCCCAAGTACAACGGCTCCGTGAAGCCGGAAGATTGGTTGATCGACTACTCCACAGCGGTTCGCATAGCAAACGGCAACAGGCGCGTTGCCGTGAAGTACGTTCCCCTCATGCTGCAAGGCACGGCGCGGACCTGGCTCAACAGCCTCAGGCCGTACAGCATCAACAGCTGGCTAGACTTCACAGAAGCCTTCGTCCGCAACTTCACCAGCACCTACAAGCGGGCTCCCAAGCCCAGACAGCTCTCCTTGTGCGTACAAGGCCCCACCGAATCCACCCGCGACTACCTCACGCATTGGGCCGAGCTCCGCAACTCTTGCGAAGGGGTGCATGAGGTGCAAGCCCTAGACTACTTCACTGCCGGGTGCCGAGAAGGCACCCTCCTGAAGCACAAGCTCCTCTGCGACGAGCCGACTACCCTCGACGAGCTTTTGGTCATAGCGGACAAGTACGCCACCGCCGACTCCTCAATGAAGACTGAACTCCGGGTAGACGCATCCGGAGAGGTACTCAACCCGGCGCCCAAGACGCGGGCTGGGGACACCGGCCGACGCCCGTACCAGAACGACCACAAGCGCAAAGGCCCCGCGCCGCTCTCCACCAGTCGGCAGGTGGCCACAGTCGAAGATGAGCGGCCCGAAGGGCGGCCCGCACCCAAGAAACATAAGGGCGGCAGGCCGGCTTGGCAGCCGGCCTTCTCCTACGAGCAAACTCTCGATGCCCCATGCAAGTTCCACAGCGGCGCGAAGCCGTCCAACCACACAACCCGGAAGTGCCACTGGCTCACCCGAATCTCCAAAGGCGAAGGGCTCGCGCCGCCTCCGCCTGCTGGTCCGCCGCCTCCGGCTCCGCAGCCGCCGACCGGTCGGCCAGCAGTCGGAGCTGTGCATGATGAGTTCCCCGACGAGCATGCCACCTATGTCGTCTTTACAAGCCAGCCCGAAGGCCAGCGCAGCAGACACCGAGAGCACTAGGAAGTCAACATGGTCGCTACCAATCCCGCCGAGCACATGCACTGGTCAGAAAAGCCTATCAGCTGGAGCCGGGCAGACCACCCAGAGATGATGCCATCTCCCGGCTCTTATGCGTTGGTTTTGGATGCCACCCTTGCAATGGACATATGCGCCGCCCGTTTCTCCCGCGTGCTGGTAGACAGCGGGAGCAGCATCAACATCCTGTACCGTGACACCCTGGAGAAGCTGAACGTCAAGATGAAGCAACTCATGCCTACTCGGACTATGTTCCACGGCATTGTACCTGGCCTGTCCTGCGCCCCCATTGGCAAGATCAAGATTGATGTTCTCTTTGGGGACAAGGATCATTTCCGCCGGGAATCGATCTGGTTTGAAGTGGTGGACCTGGAGAGCCCCTACTATGCATTGCTTGGCCGTCCTGCCTTGGCCAGGTTCATGGCTGTCCCCCACTATGCTTACCTCAAGATGAAGATACCGATCGCCAAGGGCATCATCACCATAGCCGGCGATTACAAGAAATCTTCTGAGTGCGCAGCAGCCAGCAGCCAGCTGACCGAGTCCCTTGTGATTGCCGAAGAAAAGAAGATGTTGGACCGAGTCGTGGCCATGGCCAGCAAACAGCCAGCCCTGTCCCCCGATCCCAAGGAGTGTGATGCACAAGGATCTTTCCAGCCGGCCAAGGAGACGAAGAAGATACCTCTTGACCCCGAGCACCCAGAAAGGTTTGCCGTCATCGGGGCAAACCTAAACAGCAAATAGGAAGGCGAGCTCGCCGATTTCCTCCATGAGAATCGGGACATCTTTGCATGGTCCCCTAAGGACATGCCGGGTGTTCCGAAGGAATTCGCCGAGCACAAGCTACACGTCCAAGAAGGCGCAAAACCAGTCAAACAACCCCTCCGCCGACTGTCGGAGGTGAAAAGAAGGATTCTAGGAGAAGAGATAGCCCGGCTTCTGGCAGCCAGCTTCATTATGGAGGTTTTCTTTCCAGAGTGGCTCGCCAACCCGGTCCTGGTGCTAAAGAAGAACAACAAGTGGCGCATGTGCATAGACTACACGAGCCTCAACAAGGCCTACCCCAAAGATCCCTTCGCCCTGCCAAGGATTGATCAAGTGATAGACTCCATGGCCGGATGCGAGCTGTTGAGTTTCTTGGATGCTTACTCAGGATACCACCAGATAAAGCTATATCCGGCTGACCGCCTGAAGACCGCCTTCATCATGCCGTTCGGAGCTTTCTGCTACCTGACTATGACATTCGGCATGAGAAATGCCGGTGCCATTTCAGCGTTGCATGCATAAGTGCCTCCTCAAGCAGCTCGGCAGAAATGCCCACGTTTACGTAGACGACACTGTGGTGAAGACGGAGAAGTGCGACACCTTGCTGGAAGACCTCAAGGAAACATTTGAGAACCTGCGCCGGTTCCAGATCAAGCTCCACCCCGAGAAATGCGTGTTCGGAGTGCTAGCTGGCCAGCTCCTAGGCTTCCTGGTCTCCGAACGTGGCATCGAATGCAACCCAGTAAAGATCAAGGCCATTGAGAGAATGGCGATTCCCACCAAACTTCGAGACGTCCAGAAGTTCACCGGGTGCTTGGCCTCCCTGAACCGCTTCATCAGCCGGCTCGGGGAGAAAGCTCTCCCCCTCTACCGCCTCATGAAGAAGACCACTCACTTCGAGTGGAACGACCAAGCCGACCAAGCTTTTCACGAGCTGAAGAAGATGCTGGCCACGTCGCCTGTCCCATGCTCCTCTACATTGCTGCAACCAGCCGGGTGGTCAGCACCGTTATCGTAGTCCAGTGCCCAAAAGAGGGCCGAGCCCAGCCGGTCTAGAGGCCGGTGTACTATTTGAGTGAGGTGTTGTCTACCTCGAAGCAGAACTACCCGCACTACCAAAAGATGTGCTATGGCGTGTACTTCGCCGCCAAGAAGCTGAAGCCCTACTTCCAAGAGCACCCCATCACGGTCGTATGCACCGCCCCGCTTGCCGAGATCATAGGCGGCCGGGATGCATCCGGCCGGGTGGCGAAATGGGCCATCGAGCTGGCCCCCTACACGATATTCTACCAGCCTTGCACCGCCATCAAGTCCCAAGCATTGGCCGACTTCCTCGTCGACTGGGCCGAGACCCAGTACCTGCCGCCAGCTCCCGACTCCACTCATTGGCGCATGCACTTCGACGGGTCCAAAATGCGCACCGGCTTGGGAGCCGGCGTCATTCTCACCTCTCCCAAAGGCGACAAGCTCAGATACACGCTGCAAATTCACTTTGCCGCCTCCAACAACGTGGCCGAGTACAAGGCGCTCATACACGGGCTCCGGCTTGCCAAAGAGCTCGGCATACGCCGGATCCTATGTTACGGCGACTCGGACTTGGTAGTCCAGCAATCATCCGGCGACTGGGACGCCAAGGATGCAAATATGGCAAGCTACCGCTTCCTCGTTCAGCAGATCAGCGGGTACTTTGAAGGATGCGAGTTCCTCCACGTACCGCGAGCCGACAATGAGCCAGCTGATACCCTGGCTCGAATAGGCACCACTCGGCAGGCAATACCAACCGGTGTCTCTCTGCAACGCCATCTATCAAGCCGTCTCCAGAGTCCGATTCCATCTTCGTGCCGCCTGACCCCGACGTAGCCGGGTCCAGCTCGAAGAACCAAGCAGGTGACCCGGGGACTTCGATAGTCGGCCCGGGGACGTCAGTAGGCGGCTCGGGGACTTCCGTAGTTACGCCCGACCCGGGGACTGCCACACCCGGCTCGGGGACTGCGGTAGTCGGCTCGGGGACTGCATCAACACAACAGGTGGCTGCCGACTCCAGCATTTCACCACCCAGCCCGCCCGCCCTGGTCGCAGTAGCCATGTTGGCAATAGAAGAAGTCGCAGCTCCATCATGGGCCCAGTCCATCCTCAACTTCCTAATAAACCAAGATCTGTCGTCTAACGAAACAGAGGCAAGACAAGTCCAACGCCGAGCCGGAGCATACACAATCGTCAACAGAGAGCTCGTCAGGCGCAGTGTCACTGGAGTCTTCCAGCGATGCGTCGAGCAAGAGAAGGGCATTGCAATCCTCAGAGACATCCACCAAGGAGAATGCGGCCACCATGCGGCCTCAAGATCACTCGTCGCCAAAGCTTTCCGCCATGGGTTCTTTTGGCCGACTGCTTTGGATGACGCCAAGGAGTTAGTTAAACATTGCAAAGGGTGCCAAGTCTTCAGCTCCAAGCAACACATGCCGGCTTCGGCACTCAAGACCATTCCCCTCACTTGGGGACTGGACATGGTGGGCCCATTCAAGACGGCGCGCGGCAGCATGACACATCTGCTTGTCGTCGTGGACAAATTCACCAAATGGGTTGACGCAAAGCCGATCAAGAAGCTGAATGGGCCGACTGCCGTGACCTTCATCGCAGATATAACAACTCGGTACGGCGTGCCACACAGCATCATCACCGACAACGGCACGAATTTCGTCAAGGGAGCATTCTGCGCGACGCAGGGCATCCGGTTGGACTTAGCGTCCGTTGCCCACCCACAGTCAAACGGCCAAGTCGAGTGAGCCAACGGGCTCATCCTTTCCGGCATCAAGCCCCGACTGGTCGTACCACTGGAGTGTTCGGACGGCTGTTGGCTCGATGAGCTGCCGGCCGTCCTCTGGAGTCTACGCACTACCCCAAACAAGTCAACCGGCTTCACTCCTTTCTTCCTCGTGTATGGTGTCGAGGCGGTCATCCACACTGACATCGAGTTCGACTCGCCTCGGGTAACCATGTACACGGAGGCGGAGGCCAAGGAAGCACGAGAAGACGGTGTCGACCTGCTGGAAGAAGGCCGGCTGTTAGCCCTCAGCCGGTCTGCCATCTACCAGTAGGGCTTGCGCCGCTACCACAGCCGGAAGGTCAGACCAAGATCTTTCCAAGAAGGCGACCTCGTGCTTCGGCTGATCCAGCGAACAGCCGGCCAGCACAAGCTCTCGGCCCCTTGGGAAGGCCCCTTTGTCATCAGCAGAGCGCTGGGAAATGACTCCTACTACCTGATCGACGCACAGAAGCCGAAGGCACGAAAGAGAGACGACTCCGGCAAGGAGTCGGAACGACCATGGAATGCCAACCTCCTCCGAAGATTTTATAGTTGAAATGCAGTATATATCAAGCTAACTTTTGTACTAAGTACGAGACAATAGGCCCCCCGAGGAGAGCTCGGGGACTGCCATCTTTTATCTATGAATGAGGAGTATCATGCTTATGATCATGTCATTACATTCACTTTTTTCGTCCGGCACCGGGTTCGACTAGACGGCCCGGGGACTGGCCGCCTTGAGTTATGTTAGAAGTCCTACCCGCGGTCAGACAAGTAGTGTGCCGGCACCCAAGCCTTCTCTGGCCAAAAGTCGCAGTTCGAAGAACCGGCTGTCCGGCTGGCAAGAGTTAAAGGCAGGAAAGGACGCCCACACGAAAAACGGCTAGGGACTAACGGACTAATATAACAAAAGCCGGTTTTTCTCCCACCACCGACAGACTACCAGAGTAGCCGGCCGGCCGGCTTCCATTCACCTTGCTTCAATCTAAGAAAGCTCGAGTACTTGCCTTCCCCCCCAAAAAAAATATATAAATATAGCCAAGTCCTTCCCTAGCCACAGGCTACAGAGCAGCTGCCGGTTGGGAAGGCAGTAGCCAGGGGAAGGCGGCAAAGGAAACAGCCTAAGGATAAAAAGCATACGCGAATGGAAGCCAAACACACACACGATTATATTTATACAAAAGACCTTCGAAAGGCTAGCACTCAACATAGTTTGAATACACCCCCAGTGGGTGGAACTGCGCAAGTTTAATAAAAAATGTTCAAAGAGTAACAAGCAGGAAAAGCAAGGACGGCAGATTAAGCCAAGGGAGCGACTGGCGAGTCGGGCAGGTCGGTAGAGACGGCAGTGCTGGCTGGAGGACTGGCCGGCTGGCGAACATCGGCATGATCACCACCTCCCGCAGAGGGTGCGCTATCACGCGCCTCGTTGCTGGAGGCACGGTCAAGCTGAGGCTGGCTAGCCGCTTCACCGGCCGGCTCGACGTCTTCGCCTTCCTCTCCTTCGTCATCTTCACCTTCATCACTGGAGGTGATCTCCTCCGCCGAGTCCTCACCCTCTGCCGGGTTCAGCCCGAACCATTCCTCTGGCTGGGAACGCCGTCGTCATTTATCTCAGGAGCAAAGACGCTGTTGTCAATGCACTCGGTGATCGTCGAGGCACGCTGAGCAATAGCCGGCCGCACCTCCTCCATCTCCTCGTCGGCTTCCAGCCGCCAGGTGCGCAGCTGGTCCAGGTTCAGCCCGGGATACCAGGCTCGGACGAACTCCAGCGCCCGCCCAGCTCCAAGCCGGGCTACCGATGCCTTCCAGGACTCGAAGCGGCCAACCGCAACCTCCAGCCAGTCGGCAGTCCAACTCGGGGTGCGGGGAATCATTTCGCCTGGCCAAAGGGCGGCCAACACCTACGCCCCGGCGCGCTGGAGGCGGCGGAGCATGCGGTGAGCCCGCTGCAGTCGGGCTTGGATCGCCAAGAGTTGCTCCTCAAGCGTCTGGCTCGCGTCCGGCGCGATTTCAGCCCCCACCTGCCGGCGCGCCTCGCGGTGGGCCTCGATGGTCTGGGTGGCAAAGACGGAGTAGCCGGGGAAGTAGTCTGCACAAAGAACAAAAATAAGCACAAGTCAGAACACAAATCAGGGGGCAAGGGGCAAGCAAGGAGTGAGGAAGGCGACTTACCATCGATCAGATCCTCAACCCGGCCATAGCCCTCGCTCAGCGCTTGTTTTGCCTCGGCCCAGCCCGCCGCTTCGGTCTCGAACTCAGCTTTGAGGGCGTCCTCGCTATCCTGCGCCTTCTTCAGGGCCGCCTTGTGGCTCTCCTCCTGGTTGGCCAACTTCTTGGCCAGGCGGTCACGCTCCAGGACTAAGGCGTTGCACTCGGCTTCCTTGGCGCGAAGGGCAGCCTGGGCCCCGCTGAGCTGCTACCTCAAGTCGGCATTGGCTCCTGCGAGCATGAAGACAAAGGAAAAATCAATAAGGAAGAAGTCGTCAGGGAAGATCCGACCCGACTACTCAGCAGTCGGCCCGAATCTCAGGGACTACACCCAGTGGGTGCGCTGACGCGCCCCCACAGGAGATGAACGAGACAAAGCACGCACTCCGGCTGTTGATCAGGTCCTCGGTTTTCTGGCCCAGCTCCTGAGCCTGGGAGTTGAAGGCAGCAGCGTGGAGGTTGTGTTATTCCTGGAAGATCAGACAGGATGCAAGAATAAGATAGCTATCAGGACCTAGTAAGTTCCAAGCCGCCTGCTCAGTAGCCAGCTCGGAACTCGGGGACTACACCGAGTGGGTGCGCTGACGCGCCCCCACGAAAGAAATCAAAAAAGCAAAACAACCGAGGCCAGAAGGCTCACCCGGATGACGGCCCGCGTCGTGAGGAACTCTTGGTTATATCGCTGCAGCAAAGCGGCCTGGGCTTGAAGCCGGTTCCAGACCTCCTGGGCCGCCGTATTCAGCTCGGCCATCCCCCCGCTGGGTGTCCACTCGGACTTGCTGGCGTTGGCCGCCTCCAGGGCCTCCGCTGTCCGGCTGGCGCCCGCAGCTCTGTGCGGCTCCAGCGCGGAGGTAGTTCCCCCTGCGCGCCGGCGAAATGCCGGTTGCACCTCAAGGCCGGCTGCTCTGGCGCCGTGGCTCGTCGGCTGCTTTGGCCCGCTCCAGTCGGCGCCGTCTGCGGCGCCTCCTCTACGAAGACCACGTGGTCCTCCCTCCTCTCCATCACCGGTGGGTCTCGGTCGACCTCCTCCAACGGGGGCACGGGGATGTCGGGGGCCACGGCGTGGAAGGGAACGACGAGCTGCGGAGGCTGGTTGCGTGAGGCCTCCGCCTCCCTCTCTGCGGCCGCCGCCTCCGCCCGGGCCTTGGCCGCCGCGTCGGCCTGCTCCTTCGCCGCTTAGGCGGTCCTTCGCTCCGCTGCCTCCCGCTCCTCCCGTGCCTCCTGTGCGTTCCACTCTGTGGCCTCCATGAGGTCGGCACGGGGATCCACGCGGCGGGAGCCTGAGGACCCTCCAGTCGGCCCGACTATGGAGCCGCCAGGACCTCGCTCGAGGTAAAGCGGTGCCCTGCCCGGCGAGCAAAGAAAAGTTTAGAAGAGCCTCAATCGAAGTGGACAACAAAAAATACAAGACATTTGATGACTTACGCCGAGATCGCCTGCGGCTGTTTCACCGCCTTGCGGAAGCAGGCCGCCTTCACGGCCGCCTCATCCCGCTTGGTCGCCGCTGTGGAACCCTTGGATTTCTTCGGCCGGCTGCTGAAGTAGGTCGACGCGGCCCGGCTTTTCTGCGCGCCGCCACGGGCAACCGGCGCGGCAGACGGGCCCGCGCCTTGATGATCAAGCGCCGGCTGGCGGGGCGGAACAGTTTCGACCTCGTCATCATCCGCCCAGTCCTCGAGGCCGGCCCCGAGCCCCGCGCCGCCTACCTCGTCGCCTTCCCCCACGACGGCATCTTCCATGGCGGCCGCTCCCAGGTCTAGATCGTCGACGTCGTCCACCGTGCGGTCGGGAAGGAGCTGGCGCTCTACTCCTGCGGCCCCGGCCATCGGCGGAAGAAGAGGGTTCTGCCAAGGGCAAACCAATTGATCAGAAGTTGGCCATCATGAGGCCGGCTACAAAAAGGAAGAAAAGAAGAAAAACTTATAGCAGGCGGAGGGTTGGCGCGAGAATACGGCCCCTTGCCGTATCGCCAATCCTCGGCGAGCTTGCAGTTGGAGATGTAGTTCACCATGTAAGACACCTCGGCATGAGGCATCTCCCTGGTGCTCAGCTGGCACGGGTCGAAGCGGCCGCTCATCTGACAAATCATGTGAGGCCGGCCTTGGAGAGGAAGTACTCGGTGCTCCATGAAGGTGGCCACCAGGTCGGCTCTGGTCAGGCCCTCCGACTGGATCATCACCCGGAGCCGGGCGACGGCTGCGTTCCCGGCCTGAGACAACGACCTGGCCCTGAAGCTCCACGAGGGTTGCCTCCTAGCCGGCAGGCCGGCTACGTAAGCCGGCAGGTTGACGAAGTCGCCTTGCTGGGCGACGTTCTTCACGTAAAAATAGGACTTCTGCTAGAGCTTCACCGACTAGATCAGCGGGATGGGCGAGAATAGATTGTTCTCGCCCGTCCGCCTCATGGCAATGAAGGCTCCGTAGGGGGCGGGCACGCCCGTGACAACGGTGCGGAGCTTGCTCTGGAAGAATTCTCCCCAGAGCTCGAGAGTGGGGAGAACCCCAAGAAAGCCCTCGCACAGGGTGATGAAAGCTGACAGCAGCATCACCGCATTGGGTGTGAGGTGATGCGGCTGGAGGTGGTAAAACTCAAGAAAAGCGCGAAGGAATCCGCTCGCCGGGAGGCCGAAGCCGTGCAGGCAGTGTGAGTGGAAGATTACCCGCTCGCCCTCCTCCAGTGCCGGCGAAATCTCCCTCGCCGGCGCGCGACGAACCCGCACGTAGTTCTCGCTCGGCAGACGCCGCGTCCGGCGGAGGAACTCACCGTGATCCTCGTGGACGTTGGAGCCGTCCCACGAGCTCGACAACGCCATGGGGGCGGCGTGGCGAGGAACAAGGCGATGCGACGGCAGAGACGCGCATGACCCCGCACGGCAGGACCGAAGGAACCGAGAGGTCCGACGGCGGAGCGGCGTGGCAATGGGTCGCTGCGGCGGTGGAAGGAAGGAGAAGGAAGATGAGAAAGGGTGGAGCGAGGGAGAGCGTGCGAGCCTCTGCCGCTCCCTCTCCTCCCCCTACTTATAGACCCGCGCGGCGGAGCCGAGGAGGCGCGGTGTGGGGGAACGTGGGATCAACTGCGCCCACTCCCCCACGTCCCGTGATTATTGCGCCCTGATGACGTAATGAAACCGTCGCGGGAAGGCGAGCGGTCCGTTGTGGGCCGCAGAAGATCCGCGCTTGGGCCGAGGCCTAGAAGTGGCGGGCCCGGGCCTGCGGCAGCGTCCCATCACGCGCGTGCATTGCAGGCTTTCCTTGCCACGTGGCCCGCGGGGTGGCGCGCGGTCAGCTCGCAGGACGACCCATGTTCCCGCCTATAAGATACAGAGCTTTCCGAAGATGGCGCGCATAAGCAAAGCCGGCTCCTCAGGATAGGAAGCTGACCAAGCTTCTCGTCCCTTTGTGAGCCTCGAAGCTCGACCAGCTTCGGGGACTACTGTCGGAGTAAATGACCACGGGTAGCCTAGTCGGCTCCCCCTGGCCCTTCTGAAAAAATTACGAGCCGATCCGGCCCTCAAGAATCCAAGACGTGGGGCCGCCTTCCCCTTGCCGGCTGTCTCCCAGGCCGACTATCGGAATGCGGCCCGGCTTTAGCCCTCATGAAGAAAGCCGCGGGAAGGCCGGCTCCAAGAAGCCGGCCGCGAGAAGGCCGACTCCAAGAAGCCGCCTCCCACAAAGCGGTCAAGATCGTACCCTCGAAGTCTGCATCCACATAACGGCGATGTGACGGGGCGTGGCTATAGTAAAGCCTGCCACCCCCGAATCCCGGAGCACGCCTGGCACAGTGCGCCGTACGGGTTGGCCATGACCCGTCTTGCGCAGCACTGTTGCCATGTTGACCCTGATGCCACCCACGATGGGCTGTCAGCGCGGCCCACGGGCAGTGGGCCCCTTCAGGTAGAGAGACACCCGAAGGCGGCCAGGCCTCGCCCAGTCGGCCCAAGACAGGGTCGGCTCCTCGCAGTCGGCTTACCTCCTCCCTCGAAGGAGACGCCCCATTAAGGAGACAAGACGCGGTGAGGCTACAGCAATCTCCCGCCGGGCGGCGGTACTGTAGCCACACCCACCTCGGCGAAGCCATCGTCACCATGTTGAGGCAACAGTAACCAGCCACCGACAAGGCCCTAGACAGTGGGGCCTGCCTGTCGACCAAGGAGCCGGCAGCCGGCGGGCCCCACCAGCCAGCGCAGAAGCCGGCGAGTGTAGACACAGATGGTTAGGGCCCACGCCCAGCCGGATTACCATTGTACCCCCGGGGGGTGGGCCTATATAAACCCCCCGGGGCACCCATGCAAAGGGTGGATCGGAGTTAGTTTTAGACACCACATTGAGAGGAGAGGAGAGCTAGCCGTGCCCTTCTTCTTCTTCTCGCCAAACATCTCAAGGAGCATCTTGTAGCCACTCGTTCATCTAGTGACCATGCGGAGACCCCGCAGAGCAGCAGTAGGGGTGTTATCTCCACGGAGAGACCTGAAGCTGGGTAAGATTCGCCGGCGTGCATGTCTTCGCCTCATCCCGCTTCCAGGCACCAGCGACGTCTTACTGGCTCCCACAATGATAAGCCACCCGTTGGCATATGTCACACCTACCACCCGACATAACAGAAGGTGAATCAAGTGTAGAGCTAGATGGTAGTTCCTTACCCCCCTCGTAGTTGAGGGAAAAATCTTGGTTCTTTCATCTTTCAAGTTCCTCATAGTGATCAACATAAATCACAAGTGACTCAAAGAATAGAGCTATGCTCCCCGGCAACAACGCCAGAAAATAGTCTTGATAAGACACAAGTATAGGGGATCGCAACAGTTTTCAAGGGTAGAGTATTCAACCCAAATTTATTGATTTGACACAAGGTGAGCCAAAGAATATTCTCAAGTATTAACAGTTGAGTTGTCAATTCAACTGCGCCTGAAAGACTTAATATCTGCAGCAAAGTATTTAGTAGCAAAGTAATATGATGGTAGCAGTAATGATGGAAAAAGTAACAGTATTGGTTTTGTAATGATTGTAACTGTGGCAACGGAAAAGTAACTAAGAAAAGATCAATATGTGAAAAACTCATAGGCATTGGATCAGTGATGGATAATTATGTGGGATGCGATTCCTCATATAACTGTTATAACATAGGGTGACACAGAACAAGCTCCAGTTCATCAATGTAATGTAGGCATGTATTCCGAATATAGTCATGCATGCTTATGGAAAAGAACTTGCATGACATCTTTTGTCCTACCCTCCCGTGGCAGCGGGGTTCTATTGGAAACTAAGGGATATTAAGGCCTCCTTTTAATAGAGTACCGGAACAAAGCATTTACAATTTGATTACATGAACTCCTCAAACTACGTTCATCACCGGGAGTGGTCCTGATTATTGTCACTTCGGGGTTACCGGATCATAACACATAGTAGGTGACTATTGACTTGCAAAATATGATCAAGAACTCACATATATTCATGGAAACATAATAGGTTCAGATCTGAAATCATGGCACTCGGGCTCTAGTGACAAGCATTAAGCATAGCAAAGTCATAGCAACATCAATCTCAGAACATAATGGATACTAGGGATCAAACCCTAACAAAACTAACTCTATTACATGATAAATCTCATCCAACCCATCACCATCCAGCAAGCCTATGATGGAATTACTCACGCACGGCGGTGAGCATCATGAAATTGGTGATGGAGGAAGGTTGATGATGACAATGGCGACGGATTCCCCTCTCTGGAACCCCGAACGGACTCCAGATCAGCCCTCCGGACAGATATTAGGGCTTGGCGGCGGCTCCATATCATAAAACGCGATGAATCCTTCTCCCTTATTTTTTTCTCCCCGAACGTGAATATATAGAGTTGGAGTTGAGGTCGGTGGAGCATCAGGGGGCCCACGAGATAGGGGTGCGCCCCAAGGGGTGGGCGCGCCCCCCACCCTCATGGACAGGGTGTGGGCCCCCTGGTATTGATTATTTCGCCAGTACTTTTTATAAATTCCAAAAATATTCTCTGTGAAGTCTCAAGTCATTCCGAGAACTTTTATTTCTTCACAAAAATAACACCATGGCAATTCTGCTGAAAACAATGTCAGTCTGGGTTAGTTCCATTCAAATCATGCAAGTTAGAGTCCAAAACAAGGTCAAAAGTGTTTGGAAAATTAGATACGATGGAGACGTATCAGTCTACATAGTTCTTGAACCCGTAGGGTCCGCACGCTTAATGTTCGATGACGATTTTATATTATATGAGTTATGTGTTTTGGTGAACGAATGTTGTTCGGAGTCCCGGATGAGATCATGGGCATGAAGAGGAGTCTCTAAGTGGTCAAGAGGTAAAGATTTATATCTAGGACGATGGTATTCAGACACCGGAAGTGTTTCGAGGGTACCAGGTACATATCGGGTCACTGGAAAGGGGTTCCGAGCACCCCCGACAAAGATATGGGCCTAATGGGCCAAGAGGGGAAACGCAGCAGCCAACAGGGGCTGCTGTGCCCCCCACATGGTCCGCACTAGAGGGGAAAGGAAAAAGGGGAAGATAGAAGGAAGGGGAGGGATTCGGCCTTCCCCTTCCTTCCCACCTCCCTCCTCTTTCCTTCCCCCTCCGGTGAAAAAGGAAAGGGGGCCGAATTGGGGAGGAACCCCAAGTAGGATTCGGCCTACTTGGGGCACCCCCTGGCTACTCCCTCTCCCTCCCACCTATATATATGAGGGGGGAGGCACCTAAAACACACTCAAATATCTGTTAGCCGTGTGTTGCGCCTCCCTCCACAGATTACACCCTCGGTCATATTCTCGTAGTGCTTGTGCGAAGCCCTGCGCGGATCACATCACCATCACCGTCACCATGCCATCGTGCTGACAAAACTCATCTACTGCCTCGACACTTTGCTGGATCAAGAGTTCGAGGGACGTCATCGCGCTGAACGTGTGCAGAAGTAGAAGGTGCCATACGTTTGGTGCTTGATCAGTCGGAACAAGAAGAAGTTCGACTACATCAACTGCGTTGTCAAACTCTTCCGCTTTTGGTCTACGAGGGTATGTAGACACACTCTCTCTCCCTCTAGTTGCTATACATCTCCTAGATAGATCTTGCGTGAGTGTAGGATTTTTTTTTGAAATTACATGCTACGTTTCCCAATAGTGGCATCTGAGCCAGGTCTATGCGTAGATGATATGCACGAGTAGAACACAAAGAGTTGTGGGCGGTGATCGTCATACTACTTACCACCAATGTCTTATTTTGATTCGGCGGTATTGTTGGATGAAGCTGCCCAGACCAACCTTACATGACCACGTTCATGAGACCGGTTCCACCGACAGACATGCAACTAGTTTTTAATAAAGGTGGCTGGCGGGTATCTGTTTCTCCAACTTTAGTTGAATCGAATTTGACTGCAGCCTGTCCATGCTGAAGGTTAAAACAACAGACTTGATAAATCACCATTGTGGTTTTGATGCGTAGGTAAGAACGGTTCTTTCTAGAAGCCTGTGTCAGCCACGTAAAACTTGCAACAGAGTAGAGGACGTCTAACTTGTTATTGCAGGGCATGTTGTGATGTGATATGGTCAAGACATGATGTGATATACGTTATTGCATGAGATGTTCATGTTTTGTAAAACTTACTGGCAACCGACAGGAGCCTTGTGGTTGTCTCTTTATTGTATGAAATGCAAACGCCATGTAATTGCTTTACTTTATCACTATGTGCTAGCGATAGTTGTAGAAGAAATAGTTGGCGAGACGATGATATGTCCATTTTGCATCATGCTTTTATGTCGATATTTATTGCATTATGGGCTGTTATTACACATTATGTCACAATAGTTATGCCTTTTCTCTCTTATTTCACAAGGTTTACATGAAGAGGGAGAATGCCCGCAGCTGGAATTCTGGGCTGGAAAAGGAGCAAATATTAGAGACCTATTCTGCACAACTCCAAAAGTCCTAAAACTCCACGAAATTCAGTTTTGGAATATATAAAAATATTGGGCGAAGGAAGCACTAGAGGGGGGCCACCCACTGTCCACGAGGGTGGAGGGCACGCCCTACCCCCCTAGGCGCGCCCCCTGCCTCGTGGGCCACCTGGAAGCCCCCCGATGCCCATCTTCTAGTATAAGGTGTCTTTTGCCCTGAAAAAAACAGAAGGAAGCTTTTGGGACAAAGCTCTGCCGTCACGAGGCGGAACCTTGGTGAAACCAATCTAGGGCTCGGTGGGGTTGTTCTGCCGGGGAAACATCCCTCCCGGAGGGGGAAATCGCCACCATCATCATCACCATCGATCCTCTCATCGAGAGGGGGTCAATCTCCATCAACATCTTCACCAGCACCATCTCCTCTCAAACCCTAGTTCATATCTTGTATCTGATATTTGTCTCAAAACTTTAGATTGGTACCAGTGGGTTGCTAGTAGTGTTGATTACTCTTTGTAGTTGATGCTAGTTGGTTTATTCGGTGGAAGATTACTCCTTGTAGTTGATGCTTGTTGGTTTAATTGGTGGAAGATCATATACCCCTCTGATTATGAACATGAATATGATTTGTGAGTAGTTATGTTTGTTCCTGGGGACATGGGAGAAATCTTGCTATAAGTAGTCATGTGAATTTGGTATTCGTTCGATATTTTGATGAGATGTATGTTGTCTTTCCTCTAGTGGTGTTATGTGAACATCGACTTCATGGCACTTCACCATTGTTTGGGCCTAGGGGAAGGCATTCGGAAGTAATAAGTAGATGATGAGTTGCTAGAGTGACAGAAGCTTAAACCCTAGTTTATGTGTTGCTACGTAAGGGGCTGATTTGGATCCATATGTTTCATGCTATGGTTAGGTTTACATTAATTCTTCTTTCGTAGTTGCGGATGCTTGCGAGGGGGTTAATCATAAGTGGGATTCTTGTCCAATTAAGGGTAGTACCCAAGCACCGGTCCACCCACATATGAAATTATCAAAGTAACGAACGCGAATCATATGAGCATGATGAAAACTAGCTTGACGATAATTCCCATGTGTCCTCGGGAGCGCTTTCCTTTATATAAGAGTTTGTACAGGCTTGTCCTTTGCTACAAAAAGGATTGCACCACCGTGCTACACCTTGTTTACTTTTGTTACTTGTTACTCATTATGAATTACCTTATCACAAAACTATCTATTACCGATAATTTCAGTGCTTGCAGAGAATACCTTACTGAAAACCGCTTGTCATTTCCTTCTGCTCCTCATTGGGTTCGACACTCTTACTTATCGAAAGGACTACGATAGATCCCCTATGCTCGTGGGTCATCAGATGAGCACGACTCTACGATGGAGATCATGGTGTCAAGCTAGTGACGATGGAGATCATGATGGTGCTTTGGAGATGGAGATCAAAGGCACAAGATGATGATGGCCATATCATGTCACATATTTTGATTGCATGTGATGTTTATCTTTTATGCATCTTATTTTGCTTAGTATGGCAGTAGCATTATAAGATGATCCCTTAACTAAAATTTCAAGGTATAAGTGTTATCCCTGAGTATGCACCATTGCGATAGTTCATCGTGCTGACACTACAAAAAAATACACTTCTGTGATGATACGTGTTTGTCACAGTAGGTCGCGTTTTCTGTCATGCATGTACATCCATGACAAATTTATGACAGAATCAAGATAGTCATACATGTGCTGTCGTAGAAGTGTTCCATGACATTGCCAAAATTATCATCAGGGAAGTGTCCACTTCCATGACGATAAATCGCGCGTCACAGAAGTGCTTTCGTCAAGGGTGGCCGACACGTGGCATCCACCATAACGGAACACCATTAAGCTATCGGGTCGGATTTTGGATCCGATAACCCGTTAACAGCCGCAACCAATGCCTATTTTCCACATGTAAAATTCTCATTGGCTGACGGATCCACGCGTCAGCTCTGCGTTGGCACAAGTGTCACTCATCCAACAGTCGAGATGGGACTATGATATGTTGACACGTGGACTGGCCCAAAAGTGGCCCACAAAGTTTAAATGGGCCGGCCCAACCGAAGGCCCATAAGATTTAGCGGACCATAATGGGCCAGCCCAGCTAAAGGCCCACAAAATTTAGTGGACCATAATGGGCCGGCCCAGCTAAAGGCCCACACGATTTTGCAGACCATAATGGGTCATCCCAGCTAAAGGCCCACAAGATTTTGCGGACCACAATGGGCCGGCCCAGCTAAAGGCCCAAAAGATTATGCAGACAATAATGGGCCGGCCCAACTAAAGGCCCAACATTCTCTGTCAAATCGGCCCGTCAATGGCCTGTCCAAAACCTGTCATCAACACGGCCCATGGTCACTTCTGGCCCGTTAACAGTCTGCTAAGTAATTGGGCCGAATTACGGCCCGGTGTATTTCCGGCCTGTTAAAGGTTCGGCTTCATTTGGGCCCATTTACAGGCCATCAAAGCTTTCAGCCCATAAACGACCGTGAAGGATTTGGGTCATATTCGGCCATGTCTGACATTCGGCCTGTTAGAGGCCCACTATAGCTTTGGGCCACTTTCGGCTTCTTGTTATTTTCGGCCTGTTAACACCGGACATAAACCATGGGCCATATGTGGCCCAACGTCATATCGGGCCCATTAACGGCCCATATAAAAATGACGATAATCTAGCCCGACCGAAGTTCCGGCCTGTTAAATGCCCGTGTATTAGGTCGGCGCATTTACGGCCCATCCGAATTTCGGCCTATCAAAGATCCGCATCGTAAATGGGCCACCATTTCGGCCTGCTAAGTCCAGTGGGTTATTTGGCACAATCAGGGCCCAATCTCACTTTCGGTCTATTAAAGGCCCATGTTTTTTATGGGCTCGAGATATTTACATCTGTAAACGGCCTATTTTTACTGAGGGCCCAAATTATGTTTAGGCCTGTTAAAGTCCCACTATGGGCACAAGCCTACCAGAAAAATATGAAAGCTTATGCTGATTTAGGCCCAGATATTTTTAGTGGGCTACATGCCAATTTTGGCCCGTAATCATTTTTAGCCCAATTGGAATGGGCCTGACGAATGTTGGCATGTTGGGCTCCTATGAAGCTTTCGGTCGAATACATTACTAAGATAAACCTACACTATACAAAAATAGCGTCGTAACTACTGCAGCCTGAGGCAGCATCATAAATGTTGTATCACAACGAAATAAATTCCAACCATACAACAAAAGGCCTGTTGGCATAAAGTTTATAGTCCTTCCAGATAAAAGCACCATCAGATGTATAGAAGCACAGATCATTTGACCTGAGTGCTAATGTTTCAGGCTGTAGAATCTGATGGAGCAGCACGATCTCCACCTTTTTCCGCCATTGCTCTTGAACAATGAAGCGAATGTCTAATAGTCTGGTTTCAAAACCTTCATATCTTTACAACATTTCTCAACCACTATTCTTGTTTCCGAAACAACATCCATTAGGGATTGGACTTGTGTTTGGAGCACAGATATATCACTCTGTCTAGCAGGAAGATTTGGTTCAGTAGGCGATTTGGACGAGGTTGCCTTGACAACCAACCCAGAATTACGCAGGAAGGTGCTTTTTGCACTGCTAGTGGAGAGATACTGACGCAGTGCAGCAAGAGGTGACATTGTGCCTGTAGTAGCCTTGTCACCTTCAGGTGGTTGTGGCTGTTCAATCATTTGTTCCACAGCTTCCTGAAAGTTTGAACTTGTAGATTAGTGTACCAGATAAGTTACTAATGAGACAAAAACAAACAAAGTAGGTTAAATGTTTATACATAACTTATTTTGGTGAACTAGTTTAATACATTAGCATGTATTGTAGTGCCAACTACATAATAAAATCACTTTTGGAACATATGTCCATGTAGCATGCCTACTGTATTGTCTATTTCGTCACATTCGTTGACATATAAGGAGAAAGAGACATGGTTTAAATTAGGATGGACATAGTATGACATCATTCATATCATGGGCAAACAGATATAAAACAAACATGCTATTTTATCATTGTGTGCGCACGTGAACATAACAACTAGATTACAGATCAAGACCAAAAGAATATCCTTCATCTCTTTTAAACCATGTAAGGTGAACTGATACGTTAGGACAACTGTGAATAAAAGTGAATAGAGTAACTGACATTGGCTGCAAACCAAGTAGTTAAATGAACACATCACAATACCAATCAGTTCAAGGCAGGAGGAGTAAGGACTTACAACAGCGGCTTGAACTGGTGTGCTCATGCCCTCCATCTTGCTGGTGTGACAATCCTTGAAGATTTGCACTGCATTTGGTTCAGGTTCTTTTTGGTCCGCACGGGCTTTCCTCTGTATTTGGAACAAGTCAATATAGATACGATAATATGGCACAAAAAAGAAGGAAGTAGCAGCTATTTACAAGAGCCTCACAGTGGGCAATATAGCTACGAGATCCTGTTGTCTGTTGGAATTTCACTTTAGAACTGTTGGTTTTGTTCTTCAAACAGGTAGCCTAGTGATACGTCCATTTTGCATCATCCTTTTATATCAATATTTATTGCACTATGGACTGTTATTTCACTTTATGTCACAATACTTATTGCTATTCTCTCTTATTTTACAAGGTTTACATAAAGAGGGAGAATGCCGGCAGCTGGAATTCTGGTCTGGATAAGGAGCAAATATTAGAGACCTATTCTGCGCAACTCCAAAAGGGCTGAAACTCCACGGAACGTCTTAGAAGAAATAAAGAAAAATCCACACCAAAGATGAAGGCCAGGGGGCCCACACCCTGCTCACGAGGGTGGGGGGCGCCGCCCCCCTAGGGCGCGCCCCCTACCTCGTGGGCCCCCTGGTGGCTCTCCGATGCCCATCTTCTCCTATATGAGGTCTTTCATGAGAAAAAAATAAGAAGGAACTTTTCGGGACGAGACTCCGCCGCCACGAGGCGGAACCTTGGCGGATCCAATCTAGAGCTCCGTCAGAGCTGTTCTGCCGGGGATACTTCCCTCCCGGAGGGGAAAATCATCACCAACGCTCCTCTCATCGGGAGAGGGCAATCTCCATCAACATCTTCACCAGCACCATCTCATCTCCAAACCCTAGTTCATCTCTTTCATCCAATTCTTATCTCAAATTCCGGGATTGGTTCTAGTAGGTTGCTAGTAGTGTTGATTACTCCTTGTAGTTGATGCTAGTTGGTTTAATTGGTGGAAGATCATATGTTCAGATCCTATATGCATATTATTACCCCTCTGATTATGAACATGAATATGCTTTGTGAGTAATTACGTTCGTTCTTGAGGACAAGGGAGAAGTCTTGCTATGAGTAGTCATGTGAATTTGGTATTCATTTGATATTTTGATAAGATGTATGTTGTCTAGCCTCTAGTGGTGTTATGTGAACGTCGACTACATAACACTTCACCATTATTTGGGCCTAGAGGAGGGCATTGGGAAGTAATAAGTAGATGATGGGTTGCTAGAGTGATAGAAGCTTAAACACTAGTTTATGCGTTGCTTCATAAGGGGCTGATTTGGATCCATATGTTTCATGCTATGGTTAGGTTTACCTTAATACTTTTGTTGTAGTTGCGGATGCTTGCAATAGAGGTTAATCATGAGTGGGATGCTTGTTCAAGTAAGAACAGCACCCAATCACCGGTCCACCCACATATCAAATTATCAAAGTATCGAACATGAATCATATGAATGCGATGAAAACTAGCTTGACGATATTCCCATGTGTCCTCTGGAGCGCTTTTCCTATTATAAGAGTTTGTTCCGGCTTGCCCTTTGCTACAAAAGGATTGGGCCACCTTGCTGCACTTTATTTACTTTTGTTACTTGTTGCTCGTTACAATTTATCCTATCACAAAACTATCTGTTACCACTTATTTCAGTACTTGCAGAGAATACCTTGCTGAAAACCGCTTATCATTTCCTTCTGCTCCTCGTTGGGTTCGACACTCTTACTTATCGAAAGGACTACGATAGATCCCCTATACTTGTGGGTCATCAAGACTCTTTTCTGGCACCGTTGCCGGGGAGTGTAGCGCCTTTGGTAAGTGGAATTTGGTAAGGAAAAATTTATATAGTGTGCTGAAATTTACTGTCACTTGTTACTATGGAAAGTAATTCTCTGAGGGGCTTGTTCGGGGTATCTCCACCCCGTCCAGTAGAGCAAAGAGTTGCTCCTCAACCTACTGAACCTATTGAAAATGAAACTCCTTTTGAATTTCCTGTGGCTATGATGGAAAAACTGCTAGCTAATCCTTTTACCGGAGATGGAACAATGCATCCTGATGAGCACTTAATATATGTGGATGAAGTTTGTGGATTATTTAAGCTTGTAGGTATACCCGATGATGTTGCTAAGAAGAAGGTCTTCCGTTTTTCTTTGAAGGGAGACGCATTGGTATGGTATAGGCAATGTGATGATATGAGATCATGGTACTTTAAAAGATTGAAGCTGGAATTTCATCAAAAGTATTACCCTATGCATCTTGTTCATCGTGATCGAAATTATATATATATAATTTCTGGCCTCGTGAAGGAGAAAACATCGCTCAAGCTTGGGGGAGGCTTAAATCAATGTTATATTCATGCCCCAATCATGAGCTCCAGAGAGAAATAATTATGCAAAGTTTTTATGCTCGGCTTTCTGAAAACAATCGCAACATGCTCAATACTTCTTGTGCTAGCTCTTTTATGATGAAGACTATTGAATTCAGATGGAATTTATTGGATAGAATTAAATGCAACTCTGAAGATTTGGACCTCGACGAAGGTAAGGAGTCAGGTATGACACCTAAGTTTGATTGTGTTAAATCTTTTATGGATACTGTTGGGGATATTACCGCTGGGCGTAAACTGGCATATCTGGGCCGGGTCAACTTCATCAGTAATTCAAGAGTACTAAAGCCCAAGAAGACAAACAAGGGCCTAAGGCCCGTGATCGGTTTTAGACTTGTAGCCGTAAACCGGCATTTGTATATAATCTTGTATTGTAAGTTAGGAATAGGGATAGACCAACCCGGATACGAATATGGACCGGTGTTGGGACTCTGTGAACCGACGGGCGTCACCCGTGTATATAAGGGGACGACCCGGCGGCGGTTCAAAGACAGACAACAACTCGAGACATAGGCGAAGCTTGTTTGCTCCCTAGTCGTCGAAACCCCATCAATTGCATCGCAACTAGATGTAGGCTTTTACCTTCATCGAAGGGGCCGAACTAGTATAAACTCTCTTGCGTCCTTGTGTCCGCTTTAACCCCTTCAAGCTAACCAGTCGAGATGGCTCCACGACTAAGTCCCTCTCTAGGACATCTGCAGTGACAAAACCACGACAGTTGGCGCCCATCGTGGGGCTATCGCACGATGGTTTCAAGTTCTTGGAGGGCTGCTTTGAAGGACTCAAGGGTTACGCCGTAGGCCGGATGACTAAAAGTCGTCGCGGCAAGCTCTACATCGACGATGCAGGCTGGGGCCCCGAGGCCGGCTCAGTTGAGTACGGGTACCGGGTCCCCTTTGGTGGCATTCATGTTTTCATTGGCAAGATCGGTGAACCGGGCCCTGAGCCAGACATCTGCACCGACCTCATTGAGATGGCTCAGTGTGCGCGATCCGCCCGGGTTAAACCGGCCATGAAGCGTGCCTTCATGGGAATCATCCATGGGGGAAGTTATGAGGGTAGATCGGAATCTCGCGGCGAGACTATTGTTTGTTCCGATGACGAGTCATCGACCGGGGAAACCGAATCTCTTTATCATCTACAAGATGGCCAGATTGGGGGCTGTTTCGATGGCGACAGTATTCCGGACCCCTCTGATCTGCCCAACCGAGTTGGAATATTCATGGCCGGCACACAAGCAGCGCTTCATTCTTCGACCGCTGTGGCAACAGCCTCTGGTTGAGCAGCGGCGACGGCCGCCGGGGCAGGAGGCCCTGTGCGCCCGCCGGCTCAAGTTCTATTAGAGCTATTTGATGCATTGGCTGTGCTTATGACAGAAGCTAATCCGATGGATCAGGACGTCCACAACATGGAGATTGCAAAGATAAAGGAACAGATCACCCAGGCCAAGGTGGATCTGGCAGCTGAGGACACCAGGATGGCCACAGAATGGGCCGCTTTAGACGCACAAGCCTACAGGCTCATGTTGGACCAGAGCGCGTTGCAGGAAGTCATGAGGAGGAAGTACCGATCCCATTTGCCTCCGGTTTTCGAGGCCAGAGACCTTTTCAACACCCCAGGAGCAGGAACCAGCAATCCGCTGGAGGGAAACCGGGCGAAAGCCCCTGGGACCGGCGCACCGGTTCAGCCTCGCCAGATGGACCCGCCTCGTCGAAACGCAGTTATACCTCAGGCTGTCTTAACGCCTCCGGGTCACTACTCCAACCCAATGGACAATCTCGTCGCCGCCGCTGCACGGCTGGAGGCCATTCCAGTCGAAGGTGACTCGCCGCAGGCAATAGAAACGCGACAGGTCAAGGAGCTTCTGAGAACAGCTTTGGTCCAACAGGAAGCATACTCGTACAGCCGCGACCGGATCCACTCGACCCCCCGTCCAAGTCGGAGCTATAGCAGACATATGGATGAACCAGCGGTGCCGAGCAATGAACGACGTGGATCACCCCATGGCAACAACCCGGCGGGTGGGGCTGATAACGCTCAGGAAGTGGTGGACCGGGCCCGAGTGCGTAGGGAGGCCGAGTTAGCCGCACAGCATCAGGCTCAGCAGCTCACGCCGGTTCGACCGACTATCTCGATCGAACCTGGTGTTACTTCTAGTTCTTTGGGGGTGCCTTGCGTTGTCCCCGCTTTACGCAATGTGCGCCTGCCCAAAGATTTCAAAGGCCCGTGCAAGGTACCAAATTACACGGCGGATAAACCTCCAGAGACATGGGTGGAGAGCTATGAGATGGCCATGGAGATGCTGGATGCGGATGATGCGGCGTGCGCGAAATACTTCACCATGATGCTTGAAGGAACGGCCCGTACTTGGTTGAAAAGCTTGCCGGCTAATTCCATGAGTTCATGGGCCCAGTTACGAGCCCGGTTTATCAGCAATTTCAAGGATACATGTAAACAGCCTATGTCGATAGTGGACTTAGCTACCTGCGTCCAGGAGGAAGGAGAATCGACGACTCATTGGGTGCGCCGGGTTTCACAAGTGTTACATTCATCAGACCGCATCAACGCTGGTACCGCTGTATTAACCCTAGAAGGCAATTGCCGGTTTGGGCCCCTAAAGCTGAAGTTGGGACGAATGAAGCGCCATTGCACTGACATGGGGCCCCTCATGGCTGCTTTGGTAAAATATGTTGATTCTGATATTACCAAGGATCCCGAATCTGATGATGACAAGGCAGGGAAGGGAAAGAGGAACAACAACTCCAAAGGTCAGCAGCATCACTGGGTAGGCAACGGTGGTGGAGGCAAGCGTAAAGCGGATGGTAACATGGACTTTGTGGCTAATACCAACACGCAGGACAATGGCCAGCGACGCAAGGGTAAACCGAAAAATCGCAACGGGGCGCCCAACCGTAACCCGGACCGCCTAAACTATCTACTGAGCCAGCCCTGTCCAATACATGGGACGAAGGAGGCACCAGCAAACCACCTTTGGAAGGATTGCTTCATTATGTAGGAGTTCAAAAAATCTAATGCTTTCCGGTATGATCACGGCTCCGGCGGTGGCTCAGGGTCCGGGCCGGGTTACGGTGGAGGAAATTCCAGTTCAGGATTTAATGGTAATCCGGGCAGACATAATAATCAAAATAATCGGAACAACTAGGGTGGTTACAACCAACAGCAGCAACAGTCAGGTTACCAGAGCAACCCAAAGCAGTTGAGCAGTGGGCAGTACCATGTCTTCACCACTAGCTTGGACAAGCGAGACCGGAAGGTTCAGAGGAGGGCGGTCAACTCTGTTGAACCGGCCATACCCCATTATCTACCCTGGTCTGAACAGCCAATCATATGGAGTAGAGAGGATCACCCTCCCCAGGTTGACAATCCGGGTCAGTTGGCTCTGGTGGTGGCGCCTCAGGTGGGAGGTTACAAGTTCAGCAAGGTGCTCATGGATGGAGGGAGCAGCATTAATATCTTGTACTATGAGACCTTCCATCGTATGGGACTAATAGATAAAAATCCCTAACCGTCCAATACGGTGTTCCACAGGGTAGTACCTGGCAAATCAGCATATCCTGTTGGTAAGATAGCTTTGGAGGTGGCCTTTGGGGATGATCATGATTCTAGGTCGGAGACATTGACGTTTGAAGTGGTGAAAATCCAAAGTCCATATCACGCCCTGTTTGGGCGACCAGCCTATGCCAAGTTTATGGCACAGCCCTGTTATGTGTATTTGCAGCTCAAGATGCCGGGTCACAAGGGGACAATAACGGTTCACGGAAGCCGCAAAATTGCTTTGGAGTGCGAGGAAGGAGACGCGGCCTATGCAGAGTCGGTTTGTGCCACCGAGGAGCTGAAGTATTATAAGGACCATGTTCATTCGGCAGACATGACGCCATTAAAGAAGCCAACTACGGAGCATGATCCGGCCCTGAAGTTCAAATCGGCAGCAGAAACTAAGCATGTTGACTTTGTACCTAGCGATTCATCCAAGCAGTTCAGCATCAGTGCCAACTTGGATCCGAAATAGGAAAGCGCGCTCATCGAGTTCATCCGTGAGAATCGGGACATTTTTGCATGGAAGCCCTCTGACATGCCAGGTGTACCGAGGGAACTCGCTGAGCACACCCAGAATGTGGATCCTAAATACAAGCCGGTGAAACAGTTCCTCTGCCGGTTTAACGAAGAAAGACGCAAGGCGCTTGGAGAAGATGTAGCCAGGCTCTTAGCAGCTGGTTTTATTGTTGAAGTTTTTCACCCTGAGTGGCTTGCCAATCCGGTCCTGGTCCTTAAGAAAAACGGCACCTGGCGTATGTGTGTGGATTACACAGATCTTAACAAGGCTTGTCCAGAAGATCCTTTTGCCCTCCCCTGTATTGATCAAATTATTGATGCTATGGCGGGTTGTGAGCGTTTATGTTTTTTGGATGCATATTCTGGCTATCATCAGATCAAAATGGCAGTTAAGGACCAGGAGAAGACGATGTTCATAACTCCCTTTGGAGCCTTCTGCTACGTGTCTATGCCCTTTGGGCTCAAGAGTGCCCAGGCCACTTATCAACGGTGTGTGCAAAATTGTCTTCACAAGCAGATCGGCCGTAATGTACATGCTTACGTGGATGATATTGTGGTTAAATCCAGAGAGAAGGAGAATCTGATTGATGATTTGAAGGAAACCTTTGATAACCTGAGGACATACAAGATGATGCTTAATCCGGACAAGTGTGTCTTTGGTGTACCGGCGGGCAAGTTATTGGGTTTTCTGGTGTCCAATAGGGGAATTGAGGCTAATCCGGAGAAGATCACAGCCATCACCTCCCTGGCTAAACCAAAGTGTATCAATGATGTTCAACGCCTGGCAGGACGGATTTCCGTGTTAAGCCGGTTTATCAGTCGTCTTGGTGAGAAGGCAATCCCTTTGTATCAGATGTTGAAGAAGACGGATCAGTTTGTTTGGAGTTCCACTACTGATGAAGCGTTTGAGGACTTAAAGCGGCAGTTGGCCAATCCGCCTGTGCTCGCTGCTCCCATTGACAAGGAGCCATTACTGCTATATGTTGCTGCTAATGCTTGGGCAGTCAGCGTGGCTATTGTGGTGGAGCGAAAGGAGGCAGGTAAGGAGCATCCGGTTCAACGTCCGGTCTATTATATCAGCGAGGTACTCATTGAGTCCAAGCAAAGGTATCCGCATTGGCAGAAGCTGGTTTATGGAGTTTTTATGGCGAGCCGGAAGCTTAAACAATACTTCCAAGGGCACCCAATTACGGTGGTCAGTTTTGCTCCTTTGGGGGATATCATCCAGAACCGGGAAGCAACTGGCCGGATTGCAAAGTGGGCTATAGATCTTGGGCCGCACGGTTTGAGGTATGTGCCTCAGACGGCGGTTAAGTCTCAAGAACTTGTTGATTTCATCAATGATTGGATGGAAATGCAAGCACCTGAAGAAAAGCTGGATCATACATATTGGACCATCCATTTTGACGGATCTAGGCAATTGGAAGGCTCGGCGGCTGGAGTCATATTAACTTCCCCACGAGGCGATAAGTTTTGTTATGTTCTCCGCTTATTGTTCCCTTGTACTAACAATGCAGCTGAGTATGAAGCCTTGCTCCATGGTCTCCGGATGGCTAAGGAGATGAATCTAAGTCGAGTTAAGTGCTTCGGTGACTCGGACCTCGTGGCTCAGCAAGTGTCTGGTACTTGGGACTCCAAGGACCCACTCATGGCAGCATATCGTCGTGAGGTAGATATTGTTGCAGGTCATTTTAAAGGCTATCAGGTGAACCACATGGACCGGCGGAAAAATGAAGCGGCGGACGCCTTAAGCCGGCTGGGCTCTCAGCGCAAACCGGTCCCGCCCAATGTTTTTCTGGATGTGCTGCACAACCCGTCGGTCAAGATCCCTGGTGAAGCGGATTTGACTATTCCTGATCCGGAGGCTCAACTGGTGGCAGCTCTTCATGTTATTCCGGATTGGACGCTTCATTACCTGGCGTACAAGAACCGGGGCGAGTTGCCAGAGGATGAGACTCTGGCCCGACAGATAATCCGGTGATCCAAGTCCATCACTATTATCAACGGCGAGTTGCATCATTGCAGTGTGTCAGGGGCATTTCAATGCTGTGTGTCTCCTGAAGAAGGCCGTGAAATTTTGCATGAGATCCAGGAAGGAGATTGTGGTCACCACGCCGGTTCAAAATTTCTGGTGGCTAAAGCGTTTCGTCATGGCTTCTATTGGTTAACTGCCCATGCTGATGCGGAGGATTTGGTCAAATGATGTGATGGTTTCCAAAGGTTTTCAAGACGTGCTCATGTGCTGGCTCAAGAATTGAGAATGATTCCAATTACTTGGTCGTTTGCAACTTGGGGGCTGGATATGGTTGGGCATTTCAAAAGGTCCAGAGATAAGAAGACCCACCTCCTGGTGGCGGTTGACAAGTTTACAAAGTGGGTGGAGGCAGAACCTGTTAGCAAGTGTGATGCGGCCACGGCGGTTCAGTTCATCAAAAAAGTGATTTTCCGGTTTGGCTTTCCACACAGTATCATCACAGATAACGGTACCAATTTGTCCAAGGGTGCCATGAAGGAGTTCTGCGAATGGGAGCATATCCGGCTCAACGTTTCATCAGTGGCACACCCACAGTCCAATGGTCAAGCAGAAAGGGCTAATCAAGAGATTTTAAGAGGCATCAAGCCCCGGCTCATGGTTCCTTTACAAAGAACACCGGATTGTTGGGTAGAAGAATTACCATCTGTGTTATGGAGCATCAATACAACACCCAACAGATCAACAGGATACACACTGTTTTTCATGGTTTATGGAGCGGAGGCGGTTCTCCCCAGTGATATCCGTCATGATTCACCTCGTGTGAGGGCTTATGTTGAAGCGGACAATGAGATAGCACGGCAAGACGCTTTGGACCTGTTGGATGAAGAATGTGACATAGCAGCTGCCCGCTCGGCGATTTGCCAACAGGATCTTCGTTGTTATCACAGTCGCCGAGTCAGAACCAGAACCTTTCAAGAAGGAGATTTGGTGCTTTGACTCATTCAAGATCAGACTGATATGCATAAGCTATCCCCACCTTAGGAGGGGCCTTTCGTGGTCAGCAGGAATCTACACAATGGGTCATATTATCTGATCGATATTCGAGAGCATAAGGACTCATGTACATCAGAGGAGGAGACCAATAGGCCGTGGAACATAGCTCATCTTCGGCCTTACTATACCTAAGCCATTGGCCCTACTTATGTACATATTATGGCGATGTATATATTATGACTAAATATAGTAAACCGGAACCTTAGCTAAAGCGGGGTATCCGTTCTTTTACATCATGTGTGGTGACACGAAGCTGTTCTAAAGCGGCCTCCGGTTTACCCCTTGAGTTAGCTTTTTAAAAGTGTCATGTTATATCACTTGGGTGTTTGGTCGTGTCCGAACCAATACAATACCTTTTGATAGGGGAGAGCCACCAGATCACTTGGGGACTTGGTCACGTCTGAACCAGTCATGCCTCTTGATCGGCCTAAGGCCACAGAATCACTTGGGGGCTTGGTCGAACCCGAACCATTGCCATGCCACTTGATCGGCGTAAATGCCACGGTTTCATTTGGGGACCTGACTGACTAGAACCATAGTTACACCTATCGGGAGCTTGGTCGTGTTCGGCCATGGTAACGCCATCTGATTAGTTCAAATAAGTTTTGTCATTGCCTTTTGCTTTGCACTTTTCTTTGAAAGATATTTCTTTCTTTTTATTTGCGTTTTTTAAACCAACAAAGTTTTCAACCGGTTCACACTGTCAATTGACAGAACACGGTCCATTTTTTCCAGCCGATTATTTGCTCGGTTTGACTTTTGTTAACATCCTATTATGGAGTAACACGCTGTTTATTATAACCCGGCACGGTTTACATGGTAAACCAGCATCATATATACAGGAGCTGCTATCTCCTCCAAACAGAGTGGGTTTATAAAACTCCGCTTCAAGATTGGCCAAGCCAACTTCACGCTCAATGATGGCAGGTATTATGTATCTCAAAAATTTGGTCATATACTTAAAAAATTTCAGATGTCTTGATTTTATGTATGCAGACATCATATTCCGCTTGACGGTACAACCGCGGTGGTACTTTAAGATTTTTTCTTACAAAAAGTATTTTGGAAAGTTCATCATTCAAAGGAAGAGCAAGTTGCAGTAATTATGCACGGAGGCATATCAACATCAAAAGTATCAGCTAGCCTATTACAAGGCAATATGGTGCCCACAATAAGATCATTGTTTTTTGCATGGAAGAAGCAGTTTTAAACCGGCTTCCGGTTCAAGCTTGGCCACCAGCCTGGCCTGATGGTTGTGGGTCATCCCGCGCCGCTTCAGCTCCAGTTTCTCTACCCAGCAGCTGGAAATCAACAGTTGTCCAGTCGATTCCCATTAATGCTCGAAAGACAGCTTCATCATGGATCAGCAACGACGGTTCAATATCGGGAGCATAAGTATGCTTACGGATTGGAGGGATAAGATTTTCCGCTTCATGATTTGGTGCAGCTACTCGCTTGTTTTGATTGTCATAATGAGCTTGATAGTGAGACAAGTCTGCTTCTTCAACCAATTGACAAGCCAGCGGACGCACCTCCCAGTTTATTGCTCGCAGATCTGCTTCACCAAATTCTGACCCATCTTCCTTCAGGCTGGGATAGCCCCGAGCCGCTTCAATAGGATCAAAATCTGGCACCCAAGCTTTAGCCCGGATTAAGGCGTTGATCGTGTCGGTTCGGGCAGCAGATTTCTTCAGTTCTTCAACCAGAGCAGGAAGCACCGCCAGTTTCTGCAGAGTGTCCTGAATCAAAGTGGGCGCCGGTTTGTTGGGGGATGTAGTACAGATGATCCGCTGTGCACCAGTATACAGTTGTTCAATTAGTGTATAGGCGGCCTTCAATTTCTTCCGCACATCTGACCCCAGATGACCAATGCGTGTTCCTGCAGTGTCAAAAAGGATTAACAAACCGGTAGCTCTATAAGACGGTTGAGGCAATCTTGAAATTAAACCAGCTTACCAAAGATAGCACTGGTCATGGCATGCACATGCCGCTTTATGCTGGCCAATTCGTCCGCCACCGGTTTAAGTGCAGCCTCGGCATCTTGTGCTCGTTTGGTTAAAGCGGATTTTTCAGTAATCCAATCCGCCCGTTCTTTCTTAAAGCCCTCCTTGAGCTGTTCCATGGCGCTTAAAGCGCTGGTTAACTCCTCTTTGGCTTTGGAGGTTTCATCTTGCTGGGATTTCACATTTTCTTGGAGATCGGCGACTTGGCTTTCTTTCGTCTTCAGCTCAGCCTGCAGGCAGACAGTTATACGATTCAGCAAAATGGTACAAGGATTAAAGTACCAACCACATAACAAGTTATGCACCTGGCACTTGGGGACTAATGCATATTTGATCTTCATCTTTCAATTGCTTACAAAGTCCCAAGATCAATACAAGTATTCAACTTGGCACTTGGGGGCTAATGACTATTCCCTCGTATGTATTCTGACGCGGCAATCTCAATTATTTAAAGTCCCAGTTTAACTATGCTAAGTTGAACCGGCCCTTGGGGGCTACATCAGCGAATTTCAAAACATTAAGATTTATATTAGTAAGTCCCGGTTTGAAAGAAGATTACAAACCGGCCCTTGGGGGCTAGGAGAGTCAGCAAGAATTGAAGCATACAAACAGGAAAGAGCATATGGAAGTTACCTCATATTTATCTTTCATCATGTTAACCAGACCGGCTTCATAGTCACGGCTGGTATACAGCCGGTTCAGGTAGCCGGAATGGATATCTTGGGCGTTCAGAGCAGCATAAGTCGCCAGATCAGCATTCCACTTGCCTTTGCCAAAAGCAGCAACTTCTTCCTTGGCAGAGTGTTTGGACAAAGCGACAGGATTGCTTGGCTCTGTATGGCCAGTGCTAGTAATGACAACCTCATCATCCTTGGTATCGCCGGTTTGCACAGGGGCTGTTGGCTTGTCAGTAGGTTTTGTTGGACCGGTGGATGTCTCATTCCGGATAGAGCTTGTGGGCTGATTGACAGTATTTGACGTATCAATAGGTGTGTCTTCAGCAATAAGATCGTCGTCTTGCTGTGGTGGATCATTGGGTATATCCTCAGGAATAGCCGCTTCAAGATCTGGTGTCTTGCCCGGTTCAAGGATGGCGTCTTCTTCGGCCGCTTTGTCTAGGCGAGCCTTCTTGCTTGGCCTAGGTTTGGCCCTGAAAGGAATAACAAAATCAAATACAGCATATGTTCCAAGGCGATGTGCTGCAAATATTATGATAAGTATAGCTTACCAAGCACCGTTTTGAGCGGTGGCAGCTGAGTACCTGATGACTCGCCAGAGGATGAGTGGGAAGTAACCTGGTAATCAGAGTGAGATGGATTAAGAGGTTGACGAAAGCAGCCCGCTTTAGGACAAGCACTGACAAACAAATTAGAGACCTCTGAACAGCGTTTCCGAACAGGAATGTTCGGTAAACCGGCAGAGGTAACTACCTGGCCGCTGTGCCGGGTTGTGCGACGAGCTTCGTGCTGTTGGGTCTTCATAAGAAATTTGGGATCCAAATAAGCAAGAGGATGAGAAAATTTAACTTTCCGGTTTGCCTGACAGATTTTTAGTGAAGGCAAAGGTTTTGAATCGGAAGAGAGAATAATTACCTCTACAGCATCAGCATGGCTGGCTTCGGCATCATCCTGACAAATATCATCATTAATAAGACGCATGAAGAATAAGCCAAGTGAGTGAAGCCCTACCTCAAGGTCTGGATTATCCATGTCATCATCAGGGGCCGGGTTAGAGGATGCAGTGGTTCTTTTCCTGTGGGCAGTCTTCTTCACAGCTTTAGTCTTTTGCCGGGTTGCTCTTTCCGGTTTGGCTGGTTTTTCTGGTTTCTCCTGCGGCAGTTTCTTGCTCCAAAACGGATCATTTCCCTGGTTACACAAACACTGATATTAAACAATGACCAGATATATCAATAGCATATTTAGCAAAAAGAAAAGTCAAACTCTTACAGCTGGTGGTTTGTTGGTGGCACAGAAGGGAAGCAGGCCGGTTTTAGCACTGATGTGTTCCGGTTCATTCAGCATTTTATTCATAGCCTCTGTGATTTCTTCATCGGTGAGCTAGATGTTGGAATGTCGCAGTGGGTCATCAACATTGCCAGTATACTCACACATCAAGCCGGAGCACTGGCTAAGGGGCAGTACGCTCCATGATATCCAACAACGGGCGAGGTCAACCCCTGTTAAACCGTTGGCCATAAAGGCTCTGAGCTTCGATAATTGAGGAGCATATTTGCTTCTCTCCTGGGCAGTCAACCTTTGCGGAAAGGGGTGTGTATTGCTGAGCCGCTCCGGACGAAAGCCAGGCAAGGGATTTTCACCAACAGGGGAGGTGTCTTTGCAATAGAACCATGTTTGATTCCACTCTTTGGGGTGGCTGTGCAGTTTGGCGTGAGGGTATGTGACTTCTTTCCTTTTCTGAATCGCCATGCCACCCAACTCTGTATTGGAACCGTCAGTAAATTCAGTACGGCGGTTTAGATGGAAACAATCTCTGAACAATTCCACTGTGGGCTCCTCTTGAAAGAACGCTTCACAGAGCACTTGGAAATGACACATGTATGTAACCGAGTTGGGGCCAGTGTCTTGTGGATGGAGTTGAAAATCGGCTAACACGTCCTGGTAAAATTTAGAACCGGGCGGTTTAAAGCCCCGGGCTAAGTAATCTACGAAAACAACGACCTCTCCTTCTTGAGGTGTGGGAGGACATTCGTTGCCAGGAGCCCTCCAATGGATGGTATCTTTACTGCCTAAGGCGCCGATCAGGACTAAATCGTTCAATTCAGCCTCTGTGACGCGAGAAGGAACCCAGTTGCACTCATATACTTGCTTGGCCATGATGAAATCTACAAGGTAGATAGTCCCGGTTCAAAAAAATTTATACCGGAGACAGATCTATCTAAACCGGAGTTTTATGAAGCAACAACAACTGGCGGTTCAACAAGGGGACTAATGGTATATACCGGTTTGGCAATTTTTTTCTACAAAGTTAAACCGCCTGGTCTAAACATTGAAGCAGATGAGTAAGTTTACAGAAACAGATTTCACAAGACTTCTCTACAGCAACGGATCTGAAGCAAGTTCAGAAAGGAAGGAAAATATTCAAGGTTCAAAAAAGAACAGTACTGAATCAATGGGCAGAGATACATATAGAACTATGGTCTTGAGGCATGAAACTGAAGGCGGATGCTAAAACCTACCGCTACAGAGAGCAAGGATTCACAGATGCATCTAGGAGCTATCGTATGAACACGGAACAGGCGATGAACACTAGAAGAACATGAAACCCTAGAGCAGATCTGTATTGAGAAGAGCAGAAAGCTTACCAGAGTTGAGGAAGACGCGGAAGGTTTCTGCGGTGCTCTGGTGCGTTCAGGTTGATGCAACGGCCAAGGTTGGTGCAGAAGTTGACGGCGGCGGCGGAGCTCCGAGGATGGCGACGCGAGGAAGACGAAGAAGAAAGGCACGAAGGGGAGAAAGGAAATGACCTTTCGGTCCTATTTATAAGGCAAAAGGACATGTGTCAGGCGCGACAATCAAGATAGGGAGAGACCAACCCAGATACGAATATGAACCGGTGTTGGGACTCTGTGAACCGACGGGCATCACCCGTGTATATAAGGGGACGACCCGGCGGCGGTTCAAAGACAGACAACAACTCGAGACATAGGCGAAGCTTGTTTGCTCCCTAGTCATCGAAACCCCATCAATTCCATCACAACTAGACGTAGGCTTTTACCTTCATCGAAGGGACCGAACTAGTATAAACTCTCTTGCATCCTTGTGTCCGCTTTAACCCCTTCAAGCTAACCAGTCGCGATGGCTCCACGACTAAGTCCTTTCTCTAGGACATCTGCCGTGACAAAACCACGATAGATACCAATATTTTCCATAAGTTTAGAACTAAATATGGACTTGACTCTGAGATAGTAGCTTCTTTCTGTGAATCTTTTGCTACTTATGTTGATCTCCCCAAGGAGAAGTGGTTTAAATATCATCCTCCCATCACTACTAGGAAAAGGGCGCACCACACATGTGGTGCGCCATTAGTATATACTAATGGCGCACCATGTGTTGGTGCGCCATTAGTGTCCAAATACTAATGGCGCACCACATCCACGGTGCTCCATTAGTAACAATTTTTTTCATTTTTTCAAAACTAGTAATGGCGCACCGTGGGAGTGGTGCGCCATTACTAGTTAAACTAGTAATGGCGCACCACATCCATGGTGCGCCACTAGTAAATTATTTTCAATTTTTTTCCCAAATTTATTTATTTATTTTTTCAAAACTAGTAATGGCGCACCAGTGGACAGTGCGCCATTAGTGGTTAAAACTAGTAATGGCGCACTGTCAACTGGTGCGCCATTACTAAGGTTTTTTTAAAAAAAAATCAGAATTTGTTTTATTGTTTTTTCAAAACTAGTAATGGCGCACCGTGGGTGTGGTGCGCCATTACTAGTTAAACTAGTAATGGCGCACCACACCCACGGTGCGCCATTAGTAACTTGGCCCAAAACATACCGAATGCACCCCCCCCCCCTGTCGACCGCCTTTTCAGTTTTTAAAAAAATAAAAGAAAATGATGGAAATGTCAAAAAAATAAAAGAAAATAAGTTTCCTATGTGATATGTGGTCTAGTTGTTGGGAAAATTTAGAAATGTGAATTTCGACTTTATTTGCAAAATCTCTCTGAAATTTGTAAAATGGGCATAACTTTTGCATACGAACTCGGATTAAAAAGTTTTTTATATGAAAAATCATCTACTCGAAAAGTTACATCCAAAAATCATCCACCGTCACAAATGAATGCAACTAAAATTGCAAAAAAACAAATTTGACTATATTTTCAAATAACAAATTTGATGATATTTTATAAAAAAATATTACTTTTTTATAAAAAATATTACTGTTATGATTTAAACAAGTTTGAACATATTTAAACACAAATAAATATCAAACAACATTTTAAATGCATCAAAACAAAAAATGGGGAGCCTAGGAATCGAACCCAGGACCTCCTAGTGTGTGTGCTGCGTGCTGACCAGTCGGGCTAGTGGGCATGTTCTGATGGAGATAGGGTTAGGTGGAATATAACCTGACCAGTCAGGCTAGTAATTAAAACAAAATTCTAATGGCGCACCAGGGGGAGGTGCGCCATTAGAATCGTCGTACATATGGCGCACTAGGGGGAGGTGCGCCATTGCTAACCCTCCCCCACTCCACCTATTCCCCTCACACTGTGTGGCCTCCCTCCCTCGCTAGATCCCCCACTTGACCCCAAACGTACGCTGCCGCCCCCTTGCTCCGCCCCTGTGTCCGCCGCGCCTGCACGCCATCGGCGGCGCCGCCGCCGCTGTGGTCTTGCGCTGCCCCGACGCCGCCGCCCCGACCCCCGCGGGACTCCACCCCCGCCGCCCCCGCACCCCCCGAACGGGATCGGCCGAGCGCGCGCCGCCCGCTCCTCTCATCTCCTCCTCCCTCCGACGAGCGAGGGCCTCCTCCGGCCCCTGCAGCAGCCGGCGAGCGCGGCCCCGATGCACCCACCCTGCCTGCCCCTACCGTCCTCCGCCACCGGCCCCTGCTCTCCTTCGACCGCGGCGAGCGAGGACCCGGACGAGCTCGGACCCCGACCCCAACCCCGACCCCTCCGGCGACCAGGTACCTCTCCTCCTTCCTCCTTTCTCCCTCTCTCCACCATTCCCATTCCACTGCTGCCTCCGGCGGCCGCTCGCTGCCTTGCACACCCGTGCACGCACCTAGCCGTGTCGGCCCTGCTTGCCGTCCCGCGCGCGCCCATGCGCCTACCTGAGATGCTTCTGCTGAAGCTCTTGCCCTGCTGCTACGCTAATACTGCTGCTGCTTATTGTACTGCTAGCTAGCTTTTCAATTTTTACATTGACTAACCTCCTAGACAGACCCTAATCTATGGTTAAAAAACTGGTAAAATGACTGAATAAAATATGAGTAGGTAGGATATGATCAATAGGCAATACTAGTGGATATTAGGCCTTTTTACAGGCAATAATAGTGGGTGATGTACCTGGATGTCTGTGGGTGATGCTCAGGTGGTATGTATGATGTCTCCGCTTTTTTTGAGATTGCTGCTGCTATCTCACCAGATTATATGTAGTGTGTCATTCTTGCTATGGCCATGTAAGAGAAATGCTTTGCCTTGCTAATTTTACCATGAGATTTGGGGTAATCAGCTAGTTCTGGTCAAAGCAAGTGGTTTTCCTGAGCTATGCCTTGGTTAGAAAATGATGCATGATGGTTTGTTTAGAAGAGGAATAATCCCAGGATAGCACGTATCATGGGGTCAAACCTGTGACCCCTATTGTAATTTGATTTTGATTATTAATTTTTCTATGAGCAGATGAATTACAGTGTTTGTGTTGTAATGAAACTTGAGCTGAAATAGAACTTGACAGCCTGTACAGTGAATATAGACAGTCATTGTAATTTTTGGGAGTAATTTTTGGTGTCAAATCACTCAAGCAGTAACTGAATTTTTAAACTGAACTTGACACAATACTATTCTGTTAATTTGCTTGGACAGTAGTATGTATGCTCATCACTTTATGTATGGTGTTATGCCCTGTTATCTCTGTTCAGTTGACTAATGAAGCACTAGGCTCATCCATGGTACAAGTTCACCTGTGAACACTTGAAATTAGTCAGGACATCCCGTACTGATAGATGTAAATTGTGTCCAGTAGGCTTTGAAGCACCGGTTTTTCCTGTTTCTAACTCTGAATCTGATATAAACCATACTGTCGGCATAAGTGGTCTTTTGTATATGTGCTGATGCTTTGTTAATATAAAGCTATAGATGATGTTGTACTTGTGATGATGCTACTTGTGATCTTCTGAAATGACCCATTGGCGACTTCATTATGCGGGGATAATGATATTGCAGGTACCCCAAGAGGCCCTTGAGTTTGCCGGAATGTCGATTAACTTCCGTTCCGGCAAATTCGGGTACTCCATATGTCCTATTTTCAGCAAAGGTCATGCTGAAATTTTCCGTGAATTTTAGCATGACTTTGCTAAAAATAGGACATATTGGGGTACTTGCGACTAATGTTGATTATCTTCTGCTCAAAATTTATGCTGCTATAATGTTGTAAGGGTACTAATTGGTCTCTTTTGCTGCTTATCAGAGATGGGGGGAAGCAGCCACCGCCGCTCTGCCTCACCGGCAGCGGGGTTCGCAGGCTGTGGGACGTGGAGTTGGTGATCGAGGAGGGCCACATGTACCTGTGCCGTGGCTGGGAGAAGTTCTAAAGTGCCTACGACCTGTGGACCGGGTACTTTCTTCTCTTGAGGTACGACGATGACGCCACAATGCTCATCGTGAAGGTTTTCAACAAGACTATGTGTCGCATGCGCTACGCTGAAGACGAAGATGCCAGTGCGTTCTGCCTCTTCTTATTCCTCCATATTTGGCTTTTGTCTCACATCAATTGTTAACGGTCATTGTTGCATTTGGACAGGCAATGGGAGTAGCAGCAGTGACACTGGCTACAGCCAAAGCAGCATCGATTATGGCTGTAGCAAAAGCAACAACGATTCTGGCCTTAGCGAAAGCAGCAGCGATTCTGGCAGCAGCGAAGACAACAAGAAGGATGACCTGGACTGGAGTGGGGGAGAAGAGGAGCAGAGTGGGGATGAGGAGCTGCAGGATGACGATGGGCAAGAGATGGTGGTGGCTGACCCAGGGCAAGAGATGGTGGTGGCTGACCAGGTGCAAGAGATGGTGGTGGCTGACCATGGGCAAGAGATGGTGGTGGCTGACCATGGGCAAGAGATGGTGGTGGCTGACCATGGGCAAGAGATGGTGGTGGCTGAGGGTGGCCTCGCGATGGTAGTGGTGCCTGACAATTACCATGCACCGGTGGTGGCGCCGGCGATCCCACAGCTGGGCGACATGAATACGCCAATTGTGGTAGAAGACTACATCCCACAGCTGCCTCCATTGCCTCCACCGCCTCGCCGCTCTTGGCACATCAGGCTGAGGAAGGAGAAGGAGAAGAACAATGAGAACTGAACTATGTCAGGTATGTCAGATCTCCAAAATGATATATATATATATATATATATATGTATATACTTAGTTACCTATTTATCTCTAATATGCTTAGTTTCCTATAGGTTAGCTCCAAAATTACATATGTTAGCACAAAATGATCAAGTTTACATAATAAGCTTATAGTCTTCTTCTTATTCTTCTTCTTATCCAAAATGACATATGTTAGCTTCATTTTACCTAAGTTGGCTCTAATATGCTAACTTAGAGCTTATATGCTTAGTTTCCTATAGGTTAGCTCCAAAATTACATATGTTAGCACAAAATGATCAAGTTTACATAATAAGCTTATAGTCTTCTTCTTATTCTTCTTCTTATCCAAAATGACATATGTTAGCTTCATTTTACCTAAGTTGGCTCTAATATGCTAACTTAGAGCTTATATGCTTAGTTTCCTATAGGTTAGCTCCAAAATTACTTATGTTAGCACAAAATGATCAAGTTTACATAATAAGCTTATAGTCTTCTTCTTATTCTTCTTCTTATCCAAAATGACATAGGTTAGCTTCATTTTACTTAAGTTGGCTCTAATATGCTAACTTAGAGCTTATATGCTTAGTTTCCTATGGGTTAGCTCCAAAATTACTTATGTTAGCACAAAATGATCAAGTTTACATAATAAGCTTATAGTATTCTTCTTATTCTTCTTATTCTTCTTCTAGTCTTCTTCTTCTTCTCTTCTTCTTCTTCTTCTTCTTCTAACTTCTTGTTTATCATTTTGCAGATTCGATTTAATTCACGGAAGCTTGCATGGATGGAGTGCTTCTTTTTAATTTGTGTTTTTATTTTGTATCAATGTGAAACTTTTGTGAATTGATGGATAATGGTGTTGAACGAACATTGTGAAACTTTTGTAATATGTAATGATGGAACTATGTGTTGGCTATGTATGTATATATGATGAAACTTGTGTGTTGGATATGATCTGGTGGACGCAGGTAACATCGTTACATATGGCCCCCTGTATGTAAGCTAAGCAGATCTGTGTTGTATGTTATCTCTAATATTTTTTAACCTGTGAAAATATCAGAAATGAAAAAAAAATCCCTAATATTCATACTAGTGGCGCACCACACAAGACACTAATGGCGCACTGTTATAATCACACTAATGGCGCATCACCCAACAGTGCGCCATTAGTATGCCAAAGCACATGGTTAAATATGGCCCCCTGGGAGGCATACTAATGGCGCATGGTGTTCTATACTAATGGCGCACCACCGGTGCGCCATTAGTATCTGGTATACTAATGGCGCACTGAGCAGTGCGCCATTAGTAAGAAATACTAGTGGCGTGATACTAATGGCGCACCAGCAGTGCGCCATTAGTGGGCAAAACTGGTGCGCCATTACTAGCCCTTTTCCTAGTAGTGCATAGAAGTAAGAGTAGCTGGACCTATTAAAGTTGAAGAAAAGACTGTCACTTATAATGATCCTATTGTTCCTACTTATTATATTGAGAAACCACCTTTCCCTATTAGCGTAAAGGATCATGCTAAAGCTTCAACTGTTGTTCGTAAAAGCAATATTAGAACTTATATACCTCCTGAGCAATTTAAAGTAGAACCTAATATTGCTATTGTCAAAGATCTCTTGTCTGATAATATTGATGGGGATGTTATTCAGTTCGAAGGTGAAACTGCTGGAATTGCTAAACCTTGTGCTAAAGATAAACATTGACATGTGGTAGGCGTGCCTGTTATTTCTGTTAAAATAGGAGATCATTGTTATCATGGCTTATGTGATATGGGTGGTAGTGCTAGTGTTATACCTCATGACTTATACAAAGAAATTATGCATGATATTGCACCTGTTGAGTTAGAAGATATTGATGTCACAATTAAACTTGCCAATAGAGATACTATTTCAGCAATGGGAATTGTTAGAGATGTTGAAGTCTTGTGTGGGAAAACTAAATATCCTGCTGATTTTCTTGTTCTTGGTTCCCCACAAGATAGCTTTTGTCCCATTATATTTCGTAGACCCTTCTTAAATACTATCAATGCTACCATAGACTGCACTAAGAATATTGTTACTGTTGGCTTGGATGATATGGTTCATGAGTTTAATTTCTCTAAATTTAGTAAACAACATCGTGAGGAAGAATTACCCAGTAAGGATGAAATTATTGGTCTTGCTTCTATTGCCGTACCTCCTAGTGATCCTTTAGAACACTATTTGCTAGACCATGAAAATGATATGTTCATGAATGAAAGAAGGGAAATAGATGAAGTATTCTTTAAACAGGAACCTATTTTGCATCATAACTTGCATGTTGAAATTTTGGGGGATCCTCCTCCACCCAAGGGCGATCCCGTGTTTGAGCTTAAACCTCTGCCTGATAATCTTAAATATGCTTATCTTTATGAAAATAAGATATATCCTGTTATTATTAGTGCTAACCTTTCAGAGCATGAAGAAGAAAGATTATTGAAAACTCTGAAGAAGCATCATGCTGCTATTGGATATACTCTTGATGATCTTAAGGGCATTAGTCCCATTTTATGTCAACATAAAATAAATCTTGAAGCAAATGCCAAACCAGTTCATGATCCCCAACGACGTCTGAATCCTAAAATGAAAGAAGTGGTAAGAAAAGAAATACTCAAGCTTTTGGAGGCAGGTATAATTTATCCCGTTGCTGATAGTGAGTGGGTAAGTCCTGTCCATTGTGTCCCTAAGAAGGGAGGTATTACTGTTGTTCCTAATGATAAAGATGAATTGATTCCACAAAGAATTATCACAGGTTATAGGATGGTAATTGATTTCCGCAAATTAAATAAAGCTACTAAGAAAGATCATTACCCCTTACCTTTTATTGATCGAATGCTAGACAGATTATGCAAACACACACACTATTGCTTTCTAGATGGTTATTCTGGTTTCTCTCAAATACCTGTGTCGGCTAAAGATCAATCAAAGACTACTTTTACATTCCCTTTTGGTACTTTTGCTTATAGATGTATGCCTTTTGGTTTATTTAATGCACCTGCTACCTTTCAAAGATGCATGATGGCTATATTCTCTGACTTTTGTGAAAAGATTTTTTAGGTTTTCATGGACGACTTTTCCCTCTATGGTTCATCTTTTGATGATTGCTTGAGCAATCTTGATCGAGTTTTGCAGAGATGTGAAGAAACTAATCTTGTCTTGAATTGGGAAAAGTGCCACTTTATAGTTAATGAAGGTATTGTCTTGGGGCACAAAGTTTCTGAAAGAGGTATTGAAGTTGATAGAGCCAAGGTTGATGCTATTGAAAAGATGCCATGTCCCAAGGACATCAAAGGTATAAGAAGTTTCCTTGGTCAGGCCAGTTTTTATAGGAGGTTCATTAAGGACTTCTCAAAATTTCTCGGCCTTTGACTAATTTATTGCAAAAAGATACCATTTGTCTTTCATGATGATTGTGTAGAAGCATTTGAAATACTTAAGAAAGCATTAGTCTCTGCACCTATTATTCAGCCACCTGATTGGAATTTACCCTTTGAAATTATGTGCGATGCTAGTGATTATGTTGTAGGTGCTATTCTAGGGCAAAGAGTTGATAAGAAATTAAATGTTATTCATTATTCTAGTAAGACTCTAGACAATGCTCAAAGAAACTATGCCACTACTGAAAAAAAACTTTTAGCAGTTGTATTTGCTTGTGATAAGTTTAGACCTTATATTGTTGATTCTAAAGTAACTATTCACACTGATCATGCTGCTATTAAATACCTTATGGAAAAGAAAGATGCTAAACCTAGACTTATTAGATGGGTTCTCTTGCTACAAGAATTTGATTTGCATATTGTTGATAGGAAGGGAGCTAAGAACCCCGTTGCAGACAACTTGTCTAGGATAGAAAATATTCTTGATGACCCACTACCTATTAATGATGACTTTCCTGATGAACAATTCAATGTTATATCTACTTCTCGTAGTACTCCATGGTATGCTGATTATGCTAATTATATTGTTGCTAAGTTTATACCACCTAGCTTCACATACCAGCAAAAGAAGAAGTTCTTCTATGACTTAAGACATTACTTTTGGGATGACCCACATATTTATAAAGAAGGAGTAGATGGTGTTATTAGACGTTGTGTACCTTAGCATGAACAGGAACAGATCCTACGCAAGTGTCATTCCGAGTCTTATGGAGGGCACCACGCTGGAGATAGAACTGCACATAAGGTACTGCAATCTGGTTTTTATTGGCCTACTCTCTTCAAGGATTCCCATAAGTTTGTCTTGTCTTGTCTTGTGATGAATGTCAAAGAATTGGTAATATTAGTAGACGTCAAGAAATGCCTATGAATTATTCACTTGTTATTGAACCGTTTGATGTTTTGGGCTTTGATTATATGGGACCTTTTCCTGCCTCTAATGGATACACACATATTTTAGTTGATGTTGATTACGTTACTAAGTGGGTAGAAGCTATTCCAACTAGTAGTGGTGATCATAACACTTCTATTAAAATGCTTAAGGAAGTTATTTTTCCGAGGTTTGGAGTCCCTAGATATTTAATGACTGATGGTGGTTCACACTTTATTCATGGTGCTTTCCATAAAATGCTTGCCAAATATGATGTTAATCATAGAATTGCATCCCCTTATCACCCACAGTCTAGTGGTCAAGTAGAGTTGAGCAATAGAGAGCTCAAATTAATTTTGCAAAAGACTGTTAATAGGTCTAGAAAGAATTGGTCTAAGAAACTTGATGATGCATTATGGGCATATAGAACTGCATACGAAAATCCTATGGGTATACTGGGCTATTAAAGAAATCAACTATGATTTTAAACTTGCCGGTGAGAAGAGGTTATTTGATATTAGCTCACTTGATGAATGGAGAACCCAAGCTTATGAAAATGCCAAGCTGTTTAAAGAAAAAGTTAAAACATGGCATGACAAAAGGATACAAAAGCGTGAGTTTAATGTAGGTGATTATGTATTGCTATACAACTCTCGTTTAAGATTTTTTTCAGGAAAACTTCTCTCTAAATGGGAAGGCCCCTATGTTATCGAAGAGGTCTATCGTTCCGGTGCCATAAAAATCAACAACTTCGAGGGCATAAATCCAAAGGTGGTAAACGGTCAAAGAATTAAACATTATATCTCAGGCAATCCCATAAATGTTGAAACCAGTATTATTGAAACCATAACCCCGGAGGAATACATAAGGGACACTTTCTGGAACGTTTCAGACTCCGAAAAGGAATAGGTATGTGGTACGGTAAGTAAACCGACTCCAAAACAATTTTTAAGGCAATATTTCTCCGTTTTGGAATATTTAGAAAAATAGAAAAATAAGTAGCAGTCCGGGAAGGACACGAGGGCCCCACGAGGGTGGTGGGCGTGCCCTACCCCCTGGGCACGCCCCCTACCTCGTGAGCGCCTCGTGTGCCTTCCGGACTCCGTTTTCTTCCACGATACGTATTTTGGTCAGTAAAAATTCATTATATAACCTCCCGAAGGTTTTGACTCTCGTATCACGCAAATTTCCTCTGTTTTTGTTTTCGAGCTATTGCTGCTGCAGATTAGAGCAAGATGTCTTCTCAAGAGTCAATCGGGGAGAGCCGGGTATCTAATCCGGCACTGGAACCAAGGGCAAACAGCGATGCTGACCACTTTGGGCCAGCAACGGAGGAGGAGATGGAGGCTAACTTGATGAGAGTAGATGCTATGGAGGATCAAGAAGTCGCCTCTCGCCTCCAAGCTGGGTTCACGATGGGGGAACTACAGAGCTCAGCTATTCCAAACTCGGTTATCCCTTCTAATGTTAGATTTCTTACTTATGAAAATATGAAGAGGAGTGTCACTTGTCCTCCCGCAGCTATGCAACACCCTTGGGTGCAAGGAGCTTTAGCTGTCACAGGAAAGCTTCGTAAGGAAATAATGGACCTCAAGCAGCAAGTCAATAAGCTCGAGGAGGAGAACCGTATCCTGAGAGGAATAATCGCCAAGAATATTACACCAACAACAAAAGAGGGAGACATGATCACATGGGTATGGGCACTCCCCTTGGCAACTTCCAAGATTGGGGGAGGTGCCCCGGTATCGTATCACCATCACAACTCCTATCCTTACCGTTTTCTTAGTTCGATCCTATTAGTAGTATCTTGATCTAGTAGAATAAAGTTTACGGCATGATCTAGTTTTGAGTTTTGCTTTATGATCTCTCTATGTAATCGAGTCCGTGAGTTATATATAATAAATATTAGTGTTGAGTCAAGGGCTTGATTATTTTGCCATGATCTTGGGTGAATAAAAGAAAAGAGAAAAGAATAAAAAGAAACAAAAAGGTTCATATTGATCTTATTGAGAGTAATGACTTCACATAGAAAGAGTATGATGATTAAAAGTTGTTGGGAGTTGGCAGACATAGCTTTGGTCATTGTTGTAATTAATAGGAAGTAATAAGGAAAGAGAGGTTTTCTCATATAGATAAATTGTCATTGACATCTTTTATGATTGGGAGCACTCATTAAAATATGATATGCTAAAGAGTTGATATTGGACAAGGAAGACAATGTAATGAGTTATGTCTTTCTTATATCTGAGATAAAGTATGTTGTCATGGTTCCTCTAACTTGTTGAGCTTGCCTTTCCCCCTCATGCTAGCCAAATTCTCAGCACCAAGTAGAAATACTACTTGTGCTTCCAAAATCCCTAAACAAGCGAGGTCTAAGCTTGGGGGAGTTGATACGTCCATTTTGCATCATGCTTTTATATCGATATTTATTGCATTACGGACTGTTATTTCACTTTATGTCACAATACTTATGGCTATTCTCTCTTATTTTACAAGGTTTACATAAACAGGGAGAATGCCGGCAGCTGGAATTCTGGTCTGGATAAGGAGCAAATATTAGAGACCTATTCTTCGCAACTCCAAAAGTCCTGAAACTCCACGGAACGTCTTAGAAGAAATAAAGAAAAATCCACGCCAAAGATGAAGGCCAGGGGCCCCACACCCTGCTCATGAGGGTGGGGGCGCCCCCCCCAGGGCGCGCCCCCTACCTCGTTGACCCCTGGTGGCTCTCTGATGCACATCTTCTCCTATATGAGGTCTTTCGATGGGAAAAAATAACAAGGAACTTTTCGGGACGAGACTCCGCCGCCACGAGGCGGAACCTTGGCGGATCCAATCTAGAGCTCTGGCAGAGCTGTTCTGCCAGGGATACTTCCCTCCCGGAGGGGGAAATCATCACCATCGTCACCACCAACGCTCCTCTCATCAGGAGAGGGCAATCTCCATCAACATTTTCACCAGCACCATCTCATCTCCAAACCCTAGTTCATCTCTTGCATCCAATTCTTGTCTCAAAATCCGAGATTGGTGCTAGTAGGTTGCTAGTAGTGTTGATTACTCCTTGTAGTTGATGCTTGTTGGTTTAATTGGTGGAAGATCATATACCCCTCCGATCATGAACATGAATATGCTTTGTGAGTAATTGCGTTCATTCCTGAGGACAAGGGAGAAGTCTTGCTATGAGTAGTCATGTGAATTTGGTATTCGTTTGATATTTTGATAAGATGTATGTTGTCTAGCCTCTAGTGGTGTTATGTGAACGTCGACTACATAACACTTCACCATTATTTGGGCCTAGAGGAAGGCATTGGGAAGTAATAAGTAGATGATGGGTTGCTAGAGTGACAGAAGCTTAAACCCTAGTTTATGCGTTGCTTCGTAAGGGGCTGATTTGGATCCATATGTTTCACGCTATGGTTAGGTTTACCTTAATACTTTTGTTGTAGTTGCGGATGCTTGCAATAGAGGTTAATCATGAGTGGGATGCTTGTTCAAGTAAGAACAGCACCCAATCACTGGTCCACCCACATATCAAATTATTAAAGTATCGAACGCGAATCATATGAACGTGATGAAAACTAGCTTGACGATATTCCCATGTGTCCTCGGGAGCGCTTTTCCTATTAAAGAGTTTGTTCCGGCTTGTCCTTTGCTACAAAAGGATTGGGCCACCTTGCTGCACTTTATTTACTTTTCTTACTTGTTGCTCGTTACAATTTATCCTATCACAAAACTATCTGTTACCACTTATTTCATTACTTGCAGAGAATACCTTGCTGAAAACCGCTTATCATTTTCTTCTGCTCCTCGTTGGGTTCGACACTCTTACTTATCGAAAGGACTACGATAGATCCCCTATACTTGTGGGTCATCACCTAGAAGAAGATACACTTGTAAGGCACATACATAAATACAAGTTCAATATGTGGTTTGATCAAATACATATAGCCTACCTAATACTTTGGATCAGACCAGTGTTTAACGAGGGCTGTCCAGTATTCATCTGTAATATATTCCACTTGAGATGTTTGGTCGATTTCATTATTAGCCTTGCCTTCAAAGTGAGATTTTCTAAGGTGGTACCGATATTGTTGCAGAGCAGACTGAAAAACATGAGTGCATGCTTGTTTAGTTGCATCATCTTTCGGATCCAACTTGAACCTCATCTGTTGAAAAAAGAATGTGAGTCTTATTAGGAGGAAGCTGGAAAGTATGGGACAGAGCAAGACAATATTACTAATTGCGATGAATAACATTACTTACGGATAAATGGTCAAGGAAGGTGTTAAACTGGGTATTGTCTTTCTCATTCCTGTACTGGATCCACGTTGGGAGGATACTTGCATGACACCTAACGGCAACGGCTGCCTCTAATACTAACTTGGCTGACTCTGTAGCATCACGTGGCTTTTTTAAACCTGCCTCAAAATGGATCTCCATTCTTCCTCCTTTAGATTTTGTTAATCTGTCAAGCATTATCCCTAATGTCTGTTTCCGCTTGCGCCGTGGTGCTAGTTCAACAACGAATATGGAAAGTGTTAGTGTACATCAAACTGTGAGAGTACATATAAAGGAGCATGCAACTGCAACTTGACTCGGTCAGGTACCGTCTTGGTGTTGATGCTCATGAGGTTCATCTGATCTTGCCAAGTCTTGTTGTGTCAGCAGTGCTCCGGAAGTAGTGTTAGGTGTGAAGGCGTCTTGGGAACTGGCCAGTTTCGGAGCAAACGAACGAGTAACTGGTTGAGATGATGGTATATTTGAAGCGGATGCTGCAGCTGGTGGAGCAGGTGATACTGTGTTTGTAGATTTATCCGGTGGACTTGGACCTTCTACTGCATTATAAGTACCAGCAGAATCTCGACGGTAGAACCTTTTCTGTTTCACCCGACGAGTAACAGCACTCCCTACTATATTACTTTCCTTGCTCTTTTTTTTACTTTGCCATGTCAAGCTATACCCACAACACAAAAGAATAAAATCACTCTTCAGAACTCATTGATGCATGATACAGACAAGCAATACTTTGATGTAAGACAACCGTATGAGGATGGAATATGTAAGAAAAACAGGACGGCATGACATATTCACAGCTACGATGTGCAAACTAAGTAGAAGGATTTTCAAGAAAATACAAGTAATGCAAGCTAGACACCATATGAAAGATGCAACCAATATTACTCTGCCAAGTTAAAAGTGTCTTGTCATAAGTGGCAATTCAAAAAATTAGAAGCAGTACAACGTAGACATCAATGCAAGATGCAACCACTATCAAACTGCCATGTTAAAAGCGTCCAATCATGAGTGACTGATGCGGGATACACAACAGCAGTACTTTGATGTAAGAAGATGGTATGATAGATAGATGTAGTGTATTCTAGACACAGAAAGCCATGTCATATGCACATGTATAACGTATAAACTCAGCAGGTGCAATTTAATCAAAATAGAAGAAATACAGGCTAGACAACATATGCAACATGAAACCAATTATCACACTGTCAACTTAGAGCAAGCACCTACAATGGTGGAGTACGGGAGATGAACTCATCATGTAGACTTGGGACTTCAACTTCATTAGAAGTAGTAGTGGCTAATCTAGAGAGTCTCTGTTTGCGTCAGTGCGGAGGACCACCAACATCCCCTAACTTACTCTTTTCCTTCCTGTCTTCCGATATTGCCTTATGAAGTCAAAACCACAAGAAGATGAAAAAAATTAGCTCTACATAACTGGTTGATGCATGATACAGACGAACACTACTTTGATGTAAGGCAAGCGCAGGATAGGAGGATGGAATATATAAAAAAAGACAGCGTTTCATATTCACACATACGATAGGAGGATGGAATATGTATGAAAAAACAGTAAGCGGAAGGCATTTCAACAAAATTAGAAGAAATGAAAGCTAGGCACCATATGAACATGCAACCAATATCACTCTATCAGGTAAAAAGTGTCTCGTCGTAAGTGCCATTTCAAGAAATTAGAAGCAGTACAAGCAAGAAGATAATGCAAGATGCAACCTACATCACAGTCCCAAGTTAAATGTGTCCTATGGGTAAGTGATCGTTGCAGGTATAAGTTGTAAGCTACGTAGATGCAATTCAACATAATCAGAAGCAATACAAACTAGACATCATACGGAAAACGCAACCACGTATAACCGTTCCAAGTAAGAGCAAGCACCCGTGATGGTGGAGTAGGGGAGATGTGATCATCATATACACGTATGTTCTAGAAACAGGAACACGTGTCATATTCACAGGCATTATGTGTAAAGTAAGTAGATACAATTCAAGTTAGAAGCAATACAAGCTAGACATCATATGCAACATGCAACCACATATAATAGTGCCAAGTTAGAGCAAGCACCTGTGATGGTGGAGTAGGGGAGATGTGCTCATCATCTACACATCTACGTTGAAGTAGAGACCCCCGATTTGAGTTGCTCCGAAGGACCACTGTCGGTGTAAAAACCGGCGGATCTCGGGTAGGGGGTCCCGAACTGTGCGTCTAGGATGATATGGGTAGTACAAGAGTAGATCTACCACGAGATCAGAGAGGCTAAACCCTAGAAGCTAGCATGGTATGATTGTATGTCTATGGTATGATAGCATGGTAACAGGAGGCATGGGACACGATGTTTACCCATGTTCGGGCCCTCTTGATGGAGGTAAAACCCTATGTCCTGCTTGATTAATATTTATGATATGGGTAGTACAAGAGTAGATCTACCACGAGATCAGAGAGGCTAAACCCTAGAAGCTAGCCTATGGTATGATTGTATGTCTATGTTGTCCTATGGACTAAAACCCTCCGGTTTATATAGACACCGGAGAGGGTTAGGGATACATAGAGTCGGTTACAATGGTAGGAGATCTGAATACCCGTATCGCCAAGCTTGCCTTCCATGCCAAGGAAAGTCCCTTCCGGACACGGGACGAAGTCTTCAATCTTGTATCTTCATAGTCCAGGAGTCCGGCTGAAGGTATAGTCTGGCTATCCGAACACCCCCTAATCCAGGACTCCCTCAGTAGCCCCTGAAGCAGGCTTCAATGACGATGAGTCAGGCGCGCAAATTGTCTTCGGCATTGCAAGGCGGGTTCCTCCTCCAAGTACTTCATAGCAGGTTTTGAACGCAAAGATAGTGTCCGGCTCTGCAAAATAAGTTTTCCACATATTGCCATATAGAGAATAATATTTACACGAATCTAATCTGCTGACGTATTCTGTAGTGTGACACACCATGGCCAAGCCTTTATCCGAGTCGTTTCATTATCCCACCTCAGCGCGTCATGCGAGGCGGTTTCTTTGGCACGTCTTGTCAAAGCAGAGATCGTGTCCCCTTATTCCGCGATTCTCATCAATACGGGCGTGGGTAACCCAACCGCGCCCTTGATTACGGCGCTTGGAGATAAGCCGGTTTTACCAGGCTGGTGGGGACACGCAGTCGCGTCCACCCATATAAGGGGATAAGGATCCACCTTTTCACCTATGCCTGCTTCCTCCTTTTCCTATCCATTTTCGCACACTCGAGCTCCAGCACCCATGTCCGCACTCCCGACCTCAACCTTCTCCACCAATGTCCGGAGCGGGAGGCAAGTGGATGGTCTCCTCCGTCACGGAGGGACACATCAAAAAGCTAAGGAAGGCCGGATACCTGTCTAGCGACATCGCGCACCGGCTTCCCGAAAAGGGGCAGCTCATCCCCACCCCTAGGCCCCATGAGAGGGTAGTATTCCTCCCTCATTTCCTCTGCGGACTGGGCTTCCCTCTGCATCCATTTGTCCGGGGGCTCATGTTCTACTACGGCCTAGATTTCCACGGTCTGGCCCCGAACTTCATCCTCAACATCTCGGCGTTTATCGTCGTGTGTGAGGCCTCCCTCCGCATCCGCCCCCATTTCGGCCTATGGCTCAAGACTTTCAACATCAAGCCAAAGGTGGTGCGCGGCAGCCAGGCGGAGTGCGGCGGTGCCATGGTGGGCAAGATGGCCAACGTCCTGTGGCTTGAGGGCTCCTTTGTGGAGACCCTGAAGGGGTGGCAATCGTGGTGGTTTTACGTCACCGAGCCGCGCGACGCCGAATGGGTCGCACCCCCTGAGTTTTGTTCCGGCCCCCCTACGCGGCTCACCTCCTGGAAGGAGACGGGCCTGACTTGGCGTAAAAAAGGAGAACTGACCGGACTCCAAACATGCATCCAAACCCTGGTGGACAAGAAGCTCAAGCTTGTCAACGTAGTCCAGGTGATGCTCATCCGCCTGATCCTCCCGTATCAACAACGGGCCTTCAACCTATGGGAGTTCGACTCGGCACAGCATCGAACTCTAAACAGGCTCTTCGGCACAACCTGGAGTATGCTTTTCAAGGGCGCCGAGGCTCCCACATCTGCTACCGAGGATCGCGGATTCAGTACGCAGCATCACGCTCATGCGGTAAGCTGTTATATTTCCTTCTACAGGATATTAGGCTATCATAGTTTGACTCCATGCGGGATCTAAGCTCCCTTACCTTTGACAGGATTGGCAGGTGACGTCCGGACAGATCAACTGTCTGGCTCCTTTGCCCGAAGGCCCACCAGACGCTCGCTTGGCGAAGCTGGTGGTTCCGGCACCCTATGTGGTGCCGGAGAAGAAGGCCGCGAAAAGGGCCACGGGGACTCGAAAGACTGCCTGGCGCCCGGAGGTGTCGGATTCATCATCTGACGGTCCCGAAGCGCCTTCCTCTCATGAAGACGAGGAGGAAGAAGAAGAAACCTCTCTCCCTCCAGCGGGAGGAGAGAAGAAAAGGAAGGCCGCCCTCTCTGAGGAGGCCAGAGGGTCCAAGAAGGGAAAAACCCTTCCTCCGGACTACTCCACCGACGCCGACGACGGTGGAGAGGAGTGGCAGCCCAGGATCAAGCCCCTGGCAAAATCGTAAGTATCCGAATACAAGAGTGATTCATAGTATTCGTTTATTGCACAACTTTCCCTTATGTCGAATATGTGTATGCAGCCCACCCAAAGACCGGCTCGACGCGTCATCGAGTGGCTCACTGAACTCTTCAGATGTGAACTCGCTTCCGATGGCTTCCTCCCCCCGTCCTACGGACGACACTGAGGTGTTGTCCCAATAGGCTCCAAGCAGGGAGGAGGTGGTCCTGGAGGCGCCGCAAGGCGACCTCCCAGACTCAAGGAGTAAAGGGGATGGAACCCCCCAGGGCTCCAAGTCCGGCTCTAGGCTGGACACCGCTCCGGAACCTTCAGAGGTTCCGGAGTCCGGCTGGGGACCTCCTCCCAAGAGGAGAAAGTCCATCGTGCCGGCGGCCCCCGTCCAACCGGAGGCGCCGGACAATATGTTGGAGGCGCTCCAAGGCGCCTCCATCGACGAGGAGCACCGCACTATTATGAGTGTGGTGGTCCAGAAGGTTCAGTCCGCTAAGAGCGGACTGACTGAAGCTTGTACAAGCCTTTTGACAGGCTTTGAGGTAAGTAAACAATGTGTAAATAATATTACCGCATAGACAGTAGCCCCTGATACTCTGTTGGGCATTCGGGAACAAAAGCCGAATAGAGGATCAAAGAATTCGCAGGAGTCTAATCAAAGGAGTCAATATGCGTATGTAGGCTTCTTTTCTGGCGTCCGCCGCACTGACTGCGGAAGTGGACGTGCTAAAGGAGAGCCTCGAGAAGTCCGAGCAGGAGCTCGGGCGTTCAAAGAAGCAGCTCGAGGAGAAGGAGGGTAAGAAATACCTTGTTTGAATATATATAAAAAAGGTGCAATTGCAAGAAATGACAGGATTAACATGGCTATTGTAGGGGCCACGTCTGAGGTGGAGACCCTTAAGAAAGCGCTGCTCGAGGCCGAGAAGAGTGCGGCCGCGGAGCGCACCGAGCGGGAGAAGTATGAGGCCGAGGTTGGCAAGGTGCAGCAAGAGCTCCAGGTTCTCATGAAGAAACATGAGAGTTTGGAGCTTGACTCGAAGACGCGAGCGTCTGAGCTCGCGGCGGCTATTGAAAATGCCAAGTCTGCCAAGACCGAATCCCAGAAGACCCTCCAGGAGTTGGATGAGGTGAAGAAGATAGCGGCGGGTAAGGCATTCTTTATGCAAAGCAAACATATAAATGTGAGCTACTTGATACTTACCCAAATCCGGAGCTCTCCAGGAGCATTTGCAGATCTTCCCCGGAGTTTGTCCGATGCCGCCGCATTCTATCGAGCCGCAGAGGGTAGCTCGACAGAGAAGGTGTTCTGGTCTCAGTATGCTGAGACCGAACACCCCGTGCCCCTGAGCGACCAGCTGAAGCAACTGGTCGAGCTCCACAGGGCGGCCGAACAGGCCACGAAGGGCCTCCTAGTTCGGCTGTGGCCTGGAGAGGCTCTGCCTGGGAGTTATTTCGGGCTGGTGCGGCGGCTGGTGGAGGCCTGTCCAAGGCTCGAAGTCATCAAGCGCTCCGTCTGCATTGAAGGTGCCCGTAGGGCCTTTGCCCGTGTTAAGGTGCACTGGGGCAGGCTGGATGCTGAGAAGCTTGTGACGGACGGGCCACCGCCGGGGAAAGAGCATCGCAAGCCCAAAAATTACTATAAGGATGTTCTGAAGGGTGCCCACCTTGTGGCGGATGAATGTACTAGGGATGTAATTGTTAAGTAAAACTCGCTCGTTTTTTTCCTGTGCGCTCGAAACTTGTTCATATGCGCGGAGCAATGCTATTTGAATTTAAAATATTACCTTCTGTGCGGCTGTTTATCAATACTGAGAGATGGTGAGTCAAAGGCTTCTGCCCTCGTGCCGCTAGTGCTGGGGTGTTCGGGGATGAACCTGGGCGCTCCTTTTCCCATATTTGGGTCCTTCGAGGGAGGCGCTCAGCCCAACGAACAAGGCAATCGGACTATAATGCGTGAACACTCACACTTTGCCATAGAATTCTATAATTTTAAATTTTGGCGAAGCCCCTAGTATTCGGAACACCGAGTTCGGGGCGCTACCCACGCCTTGGCCGGACAGCGCCGACTCCTCGCCCTAAGCGGCATAAGTCTTTAGAGACTCGAAAAAACCTCTGGGACAGCGACCAGCTCTCGCTTCATCATGACAGTCAGTTTTAGCTTTCTCCACTGAGGTGCTCGGCCCAGCTCAACTGGGGCACAATCGCAGTGGTTCTCCTAGTGCTACCTTAGCCGATATAGCAAAACGTAAGGCACCAAAACATAGGAGCCGGGCAAACCCAACTATTGACCCAAGAAATGATTCGGAGCCGATGCATATAATGCTATAAGTTCGAGGTGCCGCACTTGTGAAAGTGTTCGGACTTCTTACACCATATTGAGGGATACTGAAGCCCCTGGTGTGTTTTGTCCATACCAAATTGTACGGGAGCAACATGTTGTTAAGGAACATATATTTATAAAGAGGTAATGCAAAAATAGACAAAAGTTGTGCATTGTTTATTAAAAATAGCTGCGATCAAAGCAGAACGATACAAGCAATGCGATAAACAAAAAGTTGGACTATTTAACATGTCTGCTCCAGGGGCAAGCTGCGGAATAGTATGCAAAACAGGTATACTGCTCGTGATAGAGACCACCTGAGAGTTTCGTAATGCGGCATGGCTTGTCTGCTTCCCTGGTTCTTGCATCGCTTGTGCGGCAATTGAACTGCCGAACAGGCCTTCCGAAGAGTAGAGTCCTGGAAGTAAGAGAAAAGTACAAAATTTGCAGCCCCTGGTGCGGTTTAAGCCGTGTTTTGGGCGTTCCGTGATGGTGCCCCTCCCCCTATGCCCATGGTATTTCTAGAGCGTAGTTATGTACGCGAAGTACTGGTGTCGCCTTTTTGCGAGGGTTGGGGTTGGGGCCGGATTGCTACGCCTGCTCGGAACGTGCCAGGCGGTCTTGTTGTGGGTTACCCCGGGCGCGCTTGACGGTGTCTGGATGTTTAATGGCTGGACTGGAGAATTGCCTGCAAAGGCTGCTTTGTACTTCCGCCGCAAGGGCCGCCGTGTGCTCCTCCATTCGGAGGGAGCGTTCGGTGTTTCCATTGACCGTAATTACTCCACAAGGGCCTGGCATCTTGAGCTTAAGGTATGCGTAGTGCGGTACCGCATTGAACTTGGCGAATGCGGTTCGTCCGAGCAGTGGGTGATAGCCACTGCGGAATGGGACTATGTCGAAGATCAACTCCTTGCTTCGGAAATTATCCGGAGATCCGAAGACCACTTCAAGTGTGACCGAGCCTGTACAGTTGGCCTCTACACCTGGTATTACGTCTTTAAAGGTCGTTTTGGTGGGCCTAATCCTCAAGGGATCTATGCCCATTTTCCGCACTGTATCCTGGTAAAGCAGGTTCAGGCTGCTGCCGCCGTCCATAAGGACTCTAGTGAGATGAAATCCGTCAATAATTGGGTCTAGAACCAATGCGTCGAAACCGCCATGACGGATGCTAGTGGGATGGTCCCTTCGATCAAAGGTGATCGGGCAGGAGGACCATGGGTTGAACTCTGGGGCGACTGGCTCTACCGCATATGCGTCCCTTAACGCGCGATTCCGCTCCCTTTTGGGGACTTGGGTTGCGTATATCATGTTCACCGTCCGCACTTGTGGGGGAAAACCCTTCTGTCCATTGTTGTTCGGCGGCCGGGGCTCCTCGTCGTCATCGCTATGCAGCCCCTTGTCTTCATTGTCGGTGTTTAATTTGCCTTCCTGCTTGAACACCCAACAATCCTTGTTGGTGTGATTGGCCGGCTTTTCGGGGCTGCCATGTATTGGCACAAGCGATCGAGTATTCGGTCCAAGCTGAACGGGCCCCTAGGATTCCTTTTGAATGGCTTTTTCCGCTGACCGGATTTAGAGCCTCTGAATCCGGCATTAACTGTTGTATCCTCAGCATTGTCGCCGTTAATGCGGCGCTTCTGCTTGTTGCGACGCGACCTACCACTAATGTCCCTGGTGTCCGAATTACCAGGGTTCTTGGTCATGTTGTTGCTACGAGCAAGCCAGCTGTCTTCTCCCGCGCAAAAGCGGGTCATGAGTGTCGTGAGTGCTGCCATAGATTTCGGCTTTTCTTGTCCGAGGTGTCGGGCCAGCCACTCGTCACGAATATTGTCCTTGAAGGCTGCTAGGGCCTCAGTGTCCGGACAGTCGACTATTTGATTTTTCTTTGTTAGGAACCGTGTCCAGAATTGCCTAGCCGATTCATCTGGGTGCTGAATTACGTGGCTTAGTTCATCGGCGTCCGGGGGTCGTACATAAGTGCCCTGGAAATTGTCGAGGAATGCGCCTTCCAGGTCCTCCCAATAACTGATTGATCCTGTTAGCAGGCTGTTAAGCCAATGCCGAGCTGGTCCTTTAAGCTTGAGTGGGAGATATTTGATGGCGTGGAAATCGTCGCCGCGGGCCATGTGGATATGAAGGAGATAGTCCTCGAGCCATACCACAGGATCTATTGTGCCATCATATGATTCGATGTTTACGGGTTTGAAACCCTGTGGGATTTGATGATCCATTATTTTGTCTGTAAAGCATAGTGGGTGTGCGGCGCCTCTGTAATGGGCGATATCATGACGTAGCTCCAATGAGCTGTGTCTACTATGCTCGGCCCTGCCGAATTTGTGGCCGGCGTGACGATTACCGTCTCGAGCCGTGGGGTGCCCACGCGATCCGTAGATCGATCGTGTTTGCCTTGTCTTGTCCTCCAACATATCTCGTAAGTCCGGCGCATATTCCCATGCCTTGGTACGAGGTGCGGCTTGTGTGGAGGGCCGGGAGGCCTCTCTGTCGCGGCCACGAGGTGGCCGTTCGGCCGTATCATGTGCATCCTCCTCTAATCGGGGTAGCAACCTGCGCTTTGGGTAGCTCTTGGAGGGGCGTTCGAGTTTATGCTCTTCGGCCGCAAGGACTTCAGTCCATCTATCAACCAACAAATCTTGATCAGCTCTGAGCTGTTGCTGTTTTTTCTTGAGGCTTCTTGTCGTGTCCATAAGTCTGCGTTGAAAACGTTTTTGTTCGATGGGATCCTCTGGCACGACGAATTAGTCGTCGTCGAGGCTTGCCTCGTCTTCGGAGGGAGGCATATAATTATCGTCCTTGACCTCTCTGTCAGCCACTCCCTCATGAGGGCTGGTTTCTCCATCCTCCTGTGCTACATCTTGCTGGAGGGGATTTTCTTCGGTGCTTTCCGGGGTATTATTATCTCCCGTGCTGGAATCGCCATGTTTGTTTTGGCGGGATTTTGAGCGGCGCTGCTGACGCCGGCGCTTAGGCTGTTTCTTGGAGGGGTCATCCTCCGCTGTTCCACTGCCATCTCCTTCTTTTGGGGTGTCCACCATGTATATGTCATATGACGAGGTGGCCTTCCAGGGCCTGGTAGGCGCTGGTGCTTCATCATCTCCTTCATCGGCGTCCATACCGTCGATGTCTTCGGAGTCGAAGTCGAGCATGTTGGTTAAGTCGTCGACAGTGGCTACAAAGTGGGTGGTGGGTGGGCTTTGAATTTCTTCATCGTCTGTACCCCAACCTTGCTGACCGTAGTCCGGCCAGGGCTCTCCTGATAAGGAGAGAGACTTCAGTAACTTCAGGATATCGCCGAAAGGCGAGTGCTGAAAGATGTCTGCGGCAGTGAACTCCATGATCGGCGCCCAATCGGATTCGATTGGCAGGGGCGCGGAGGGTTCGGAGTCCGGAAAGGAGTCCAGCTCCTTGGAGTCACGAGTCTCGCAGAGTACGGGGCTGGTGTTTGGCTCAATCGCCGTTGGGATCGCAGCCCCCGAGGTGGCGTCCAATCGCCCATCCTCGATCGGCGCAATTGGCTCCGGACTATGGGTCGGAGCCGGTGCGGGTGCGGCCTCCAGGGCACTGTTCAACGGCAGAGTTAGATCATGCTCGTCGTGACAGTGCAGCACGCTCGGCAGTGGCTCGAATCCGTCGAAGATCAAGTCCCCGCGGATGTCAGCCGTGTAGTTTAAACTTCCAAAATTAACCTGACGGCCAGGGGCTTAGCTTTCGATCTGCTCCAGATGGCCAAGTGAATTGGCCCGCAGTGCGAAGCCGCCGAAGACGAAGATCTGTCCGGGGAGGAAGGTCTCACCCTGGACTGCATCGCTATTGATGATCGTAGGAGCCATCGAGCCTGACGGCGACGACACAGAGGAACTCTCAATGAAAGCACCAATGTCGGTGTAAAAACCGGTGAATCTCGGGTAGGGGGTCCCGAACTGTGCGTCTAGGATCGATGGTAACAGGAGGCATGGGACACGATGTTTACCCAGGTTCGGGCCCTCTTGATGGAGGTAAAACCCTACGTCCTGCTTGATTAATATTGATGATATGGGTAGTACAAGAGTAGATCTACCACGAGATCAGTGAGGCTAAACCCTAGAAGCTAGCCTATGGTATGATTGTATGTCTATGTTGTCCTACAGACTAAAACCCTCCGGTTTATATAGACAGCGGAGAGGGTTAGGGTTACATAGAGTCGATTACAATGGTAGGAGATCTGAATATCCGTATCGCCAAGCTTGCCTTCCACGCCAAGGAAAGTCCCTTCCGAACACGGGACGAAGTCTTCAATCTTATATCTTCATAGTCCAGGAGTCCGGCTGAAGGTATAGTCCCGCTATCCGAACACCCCTAATCCAGGACTCCCTCAACCACCATCATCCACTGCCGGACTAATTTCCTTCAGTTGTAATGATTTTGCATTGTGAAGTCAAGCTGATAAGAAAAAGGAATAAAATTCGCTCTTCAGAACTCATTCATGCATGATAGATGAACACTACTCGGATGAAAGGAAAACACATGATGCGAGGATGGAATATGTATGAAAAATAGGATGGTGTGACATATTCACACCTATGATGTGGTAATTAAGCAGAAGGCATTTCAACAAATAATAAGCACTGCAAGCTAGACACCATATGAAAGATGCAACCAATATCACTCTGCCAAGTTCAAACTCTATGGCATTTCAACAAATTAGAAGCAGTACATGCTAGAAATCATATGCAAGACAACCAATATCACAGTGGCGACTTAAAGGTGCCTTATCATAAGTGACTGATGTGGGATATGCAAGAATAGTAGTCTGATGTAGAAACAGGAACACATGTCATATTCACAGGCATTATGTGTAAAGTAAGCAGATGCAATTCAACAAAGTTAGAAGCAATACAAGCTAGACATCATATGAAACATGCAACCACATATAATAGTGCCAAGTTAGAGCAAGCACCTGTGATGGTGGAGTAGGGGAGATGTGCTCATCATCTACACAGCTACGTTGACTGTCTAGCCTTGCGTTGTCTTGCAAATCTTGTTGGGAGGGTGGCGGAGTAGAATCTGTAGAGAACCTCCGTTTCAGTTGCTCGGAAGGACCACCATCATCCAATGCCTTGCCAATTTCCTTCAGCTTTATTGATTTTGCATTGTGAGGTCATACTAACAAGAAAAAGGAATATCATTCGCTCTTCAAAACTCATTCATGCATGATACTGACGAACACTACTCTGATGAAAGGCAAAGTCATGATACGTGGATGGAATATGTACGAAAAAATGGACGGCTTGACATATTCACACCTATGATGTGGTAACTAAGCAGAAGGCACTTCAACAAATTAGAAACACTACAAGACACCATATGGAAGGTGCAATTAATATCACTCTGCCAAGTTAAAACTGTCTCATCATAGGTGGCGTTCATCAAACTAGAAGCAATACATGCTAGAAATCATATTCAATATGCAAACCAATATCACACTGCCAACTTAAAGGTGTCCCATCATAAGTGACTGATGCAGGATACACAAGAAGAGTAGTTTCATGTAAGAACATGGTGTGATAGACAGGTATAGTATGTACCAAAAACAGGAAAGCGTGTCATATTCACATGTATCATGTGTAAGCTAAGCAGATGCAGTTTACACTAATTAGGAGCAATACGAGCTAGACACCATATGCAACATGCAACCAGATATCACGCTGCCAAGTTAGAGCAAGCACCTTGGATGGTGGAGTAGGGGAGCGGAGACTTGGACCTTGTAATGCACTATCAGTACAAGGAGAATCGGTACAGATGCTCCGTTTACGTTGCTGCAGAGGACCACCATCATCGCCTTCCTTAATCTTTTCCTTCCTTTTTCGTGATTTTGCCTTGTCAAGTCAAACCCACAAGAAAAAGGAATAAAATTTGCTCTTCAGAACTCATTGATGCATGATACTGACGAACACTACTTTCATGCAAGGAAGCCGCATGATAGGAGGATGGAATATGTATGAAAAACAGGACGGCGTGACATATTGACATGTATGATGTATAAAGTGTAAACTAAGCACAAGGTGCTTGAACTTGTTAGAATCGATGCAAGCCAGAAAACATATGAAAGATGAAACCAATATCACTCTGCCAAATTAAAAGGGTGCCCTGACAAATGTATTTGACCAAATTAGAAGCAATACATGGCAACAGGCTAGAAATAATATGCAATATGCAACGAATAAAGGTGACTCATCGTAAGTGATTGATGCAGGATACAGAAGAGAGGTAGTTTCATGTAAGAATAAGGTTAACACATAGATGTAGTGTGTACTAAAAATAGGAAGGCATGTCATATTCACAGGTATAGTGTGTAAAGTAAGCAGATGCAATTTACCCTAATTAGAAGCATTACAAGCTACACACCGTATGAAACATGCAACCACATATCACAGTGCGAAGTTAGAGCAAGCACCTGTGATGGTGGTGTAGGGGAAGTGTGGTCTTCAGGTATAGAGCTACGTTCAATATCTTCATTTAGGCTTGCTGTTTCTTGAGAATCATGTGGAGAGGATGAAATTGCATTCTTTATAAGAGTATTGCGTCTCATATTAACCCATGCGCGTGACTGTCTCATCATAAGCGATAGAAGCAGGATACACAAGAACAGTAATTTGATGTAAGAACATGGTGTGATAGGCAGATGTAGTATGTACCAAAAACAGGAAGGCGTGTCATATTCACATGTATAATGTGTAAGCTAAGGAGATGCAATTTAACAAATTAGGAGCATTGATGAGGGATACACATGAAAATTAGTTTGATGTAAGAACATGGTTAATAGAAACACGTAGTATGTACCAAAAACAGGAAGGCGTGTCATATTCACAGGTATAATGTGTTAACTAAGCAGATGCAATTTACCCTAATTAGAAGCATTACAAGGTAGACACCATATGCAACATGCAACCACATATCACACTACCAAGTAAGAGAAAGCACCTGCGATGGTGGTGTGGGGGAATTGCGGCGATCAACTAGAGAGCTACGTTGACTATCTTCATTTAGCCTTGCTGTTTCTTGAGAATCATGTGGGGAGGATGACACTGCACTCTTTAAACGAGTAGGGCGTCTCACAGTAACCCACTCGGGTGACTGTCTCATCATAAGTGATTGACGAGGGATACAAAAGAGCATTAGTTTGATGTACGAACATGGTTAATAGACATATGTAGTATGTATCAAAAACAGGAAGGCATGTCATTATCAAAGGTATAATGTGTAAAGTAAGCAGATGCAATTTAACAAAATTGGAAGCAATACAAGCTAGACACCATATGCAACATGCAACCACATTTGACAGCGCAAAGTTAAAGAAAGCACCTGGGATGGTTGTGTGTGGCAATTGAGATCATCAACTGCAGAGCTACGTTTACTGTCTCCAACTGCTGACACTGCACCCATTAGAGCGCTGAAATGCTTAGTGCTTATCTTAGAATTACACTGGAGCGACTTCTGTCTTTTCTTTTCTGCATTCATCAACACTGCGTCAGAGTCTAAAATACCCATGCATAAAAAACAATAGTGTGAGTATGGGTGAAGTGTGTGCACAATTAGTATAGTGTAAAGGTAGCAGATAGCAGGTCAGTGAGAAATAAATGACGGGAGACATATGATAGCTCTACAACATGCATGGCACACTAAATTACTACAGGATCCTATGAAAATAGCAGTCGACTGAAAGCAAATAGGTCAGTCCATTTTTTCTGCACCGTCTGATGTACAAAGAACGGGCAGATCGCCTTCATCTACCTCCAGCCAGTCAGTGTTGACGATCTTCCTCGAAATGCCAGCGACCACCGGCCCAGTATTCCTCCCCTTCCTGCGCCCTCCCCTCAACCTCACCGCACCGTCGTGCTTGGCACCGCCCCCCAGCCATCCATTGAAGCCCCACCGACCTCCAGATCGGGCGCAAGCAGCTCCTGCGCCCCACACCCCTATGATAGACACCGATGCGCCGCTTCCCTGGGAACAGGCGGACTAGGTGCTCCGCACGCCTAAGCAGGTGCTGCTTCTTTTAATTGTGGGTCGACTGACCGTGAATTGAAATCCAGGCGGGCTACTGACCTCTAGCAAAGGTGAAATAGTAAAAGGGAGCAAACCTTGTGCAATTAGTATCACGAAGAAGATGCAGTAAGAATCGCTCAACTAGTTTCTTTCGTGGGATGAATACGATGTGAGCGGAGACGTAAGATTTGCACGAATAAGGGAAGAGGAGTACCTCTTTCTGCTGGCAGTGCTGTGTCCTCCTTCTGTTTTTCCGCCGATCTTCTTGTTGTTCGCCGGAAACCAGAAGTTGTGGAGGACGGTGCAGCCTTGGACGAACCCATGGCCAAGTTGTTGAGTGTGGTACGGTGGCCGTTTGTCGGCGGCGGGGAAGCAGATCCGAGGCGGCAAACAACGGCGTAGCAGGAACAGCTCCGGTGCGGTGGATGGTTGCGACAGTGGAGCCGCAGCAGTGAGGCGCAGGACGGCGTGGTCGGAGTGGTTCTGGTATGGCGCACGTCGGCATCGGCGTCGTGGAGGTATCTCTGCCTTGGCTTCAGCTGCTAAGTCATTGAGGGTGTTGCGGTTGCGATTGCGTTGGACGACGACGTCAGGGTACCGGCTCCGGCATGATGGAGGAGAGCGACGGTGGATTGGCCACTATGGGGTGGAGGACGGAGGAGGCTGGGGTTTCGCGGCTGCACTACAAGAAATATGTCAACTTGTGACCTTGACTATTGGTCACTGAATGGTCATTATTTTCCATTTGTGACCTTTTTGTGACCAAAAACAGATGGTCAAAAGCTGACGGTCGTAAACTAAAATTAACGACCTTCTCTGTGAGAAGATCGTAGACGTTTACGACCAAAATATTCCTACTGTTTTGTTTGGGTCACTAGCAGCCTCCCTAGGCCACGTAGGCATCCGACGTGGCAATCTGATGTAGCACAAGAATCAGCCCGATCCAATTCGGTGTTTATATGGGCCGAGCCCGTTAATTCAGCCCATTTATATTTTTTTCCCTATGAATTTTTTGTCAGCTTCATGGACCAAGCCCAACATTGCAGCCTTTTTATTTTTGGGCCATGGCCTTTTAGTCTACTGATTTTCTATTTTGATTTTCTATTTTCAAGTATTATGTATTCAAGCTGGTCCCACTACTCAGATGGGTCCAACCTGTCATGTTCATCTCTCAAATTTGTCCCACATGTCAGAAATGTACAAATTTGACAGATTATATTCATAAGTGGCCTCACTGGACAAGTTTCCATTCCACAAGTTTTCAAATAATATACATAATCAATATTTCAAATAAAACAAAGAACGCATAAAATTCATCAAATATACCACTAAATAAATCTATTACAATCTTTACAACACAGATATGCTACAATGAGTTGGGCTTCACGGCTTCACACTTGGCTTCACACTTCACGGCTTCACACTTGCTTCACACTTCACGACTTCACACTTGAGCTTCTGTAAAAGAGGAACCACCACAATTTAAGTCTACAATACAACAATTGATACTAATCAAGGATAAAAACAAAAACAACTAATAGACTCAAATGTGAAGGCAGCATGGAACTAGTGATACGACAACATGCAGAAAACACTACAATGTAATATTGTTGTAAGTTCGTATCAGTGCTGCAAAATCAGCACTACACAATGAAGCACATAACAATTGGTACCAAGCAAGCCCTCAAAGAATAAACAAAGTTGAGTTATCCATACAGCCATCTAGCAATAGACCATCGGACTAACACCACATAGAATAAACGAAAAGAGAAAACTCAAATCTCCACGGAGAAATGGACACCAACTCTCCATTATCACAATAGTATCATGTGGTCTACAAGATTCAACTCTACTCTGAACAAGTTGACCATTAAAGTAAGGATAATGTGGTCTCCAGGAAAATTGGAGCTGCAAACTTCAGATCTAATTCAAATTTTGACACACACCATAGAAGTAATTCACCATAGAGAACATATAAATGGGCATGGGGATCTTAGACTCGAGGATGACAGGAAACTAAAATCTCGTCCTAGTAATTAATGCCAGAGCCAAATGGACAAGAAGAAATTGTGGCAAGTAGGCTGAGAGTGCCCCTAGAAAATTCAAATTTTTGCAGCTTTCCAGAATCAAGGAAGAACCCATCAATTCTGCGCCAGAGTGGGAGATGTGCAGGCAGATCAAATAGTAGATTCGAGCAAGAAGGATGTACTACCTGAAATAGGAAACGAGGAGGCAGCGGCACCAGCTGCAGAGGGACTCGACGGCCCAGACGCCGTCGTGGAACTGGTAGGTGACGACGATGTGGTAGTGGTGGAAGCCGCCGCCGAGGCCGACGGCGTCTGCCGTGTCCTCGTCGTCCTCGAAGGCGATGATGATGGACGGGTCGATGTCGAAGCAAGTGCACTGCAGGCCACATCATCATATTTGAGCATTAATATTTCTGTATTACTACACAGAATCTACAGCACTAGGAGTACACAACAACTAGTAGCAGAACAAGAAGAAATAACCAGATTGATTGTACACCAATATCATCAGGAACATGAGTATAACAAGCAAGTTTGTAGATGAGTGCTTCACACATGTCACCAGAGGTAAATAGCAATACACATAAATGAATGAACAGGGGCATATTCTACAGCAAGATGAACCAACAGAGATATATCTTGTAGCCAACAACAATCAAGTTAGAAATCACATCCATTTTCTAATTAACCAGCACCTAAATATATACATGCACTACTTCAGGAAATTTATGACTAGGATATGTATTAATAGCAGATTACGAACTAATGTACTTGTACTTGATCTAGTTGAATAAATGCAGATTAAGTTCCAGGTACAGCCAGCTCCAACATATGCTACTAGCTATTGACAGAAAAACATAGAGAGAGATCCAGCGACAGTATGACTACAACAGGCGACCCCGAGGGAAGATCTGGCGCCCCGTGGATTGGTCAACCCCAGGATCTCATGCGCGCCTCCGTTGCCGAGGCCGTCCATCTCGCCCGCGAGTTTGATGGTCCAGGCCCCCATGACGAATTTGAGCATTAATATTTCTATATTACTACACAGAAACTACAACACTAGGAGTACACAACAGCTAGTAGCAGAATAAGAAGAAATAACCAGATTGATTGTACACCAATATCATCAGGAACATGAGTATAACAAGCAAGTTTGTAGATGAGTGCTTCACACATCCCACCAGAGGTAAATAGCAATACACATAAATGAATGAACAGGGGCATATTCTACAGCAAGATGAACCAACAGAGATATATCTTGTAGCCAACAACAATCAAGTTAGAAATCACATCCATTTTCTAATTAACCAGCACCCAAATATATACATGCACTACTTCAGGAAATTTATGACTGGGATATGTATTAATAGCAGATTACAAACTAATGTACTTGTACTTGATCCAGTTGAATAAATGCAGATTAAGTTCCAGGTACAGCCAGCTCCAACGTATGCAACTAGCTATTGACAGAAAAAACATAGAGAGAGGGGGGAGGAGATCTAGCGACAGTATGACTACAGCAGGCGACCCCGAGGGAAGATCTGGCGCCCCGTGGATTGGTCAACCCCAGGATCTCACGCGCGCCTCCGTTGCCGAGGCCGTCCATCTCGCCCGCGAGTTTGATGGTCCAGGCCCCCACGACGACCAAGTCGTGATCCATGCGGAGCTCCACCTCCTGCACGGCTGATCCATGATCCACGGCTGATGCATGTATATATTGAAGTAACATGCATGTATATATTGAAGTAAACGTAACAGAGAGTATCTTTGGAAACATTCAAAATATATTCAATGTTGGAGCTACATCTTACAAGTCAATGAGCCACATGAAATCCATGGAAGGACCTTACTATGACAATTCACTTGTATAGTCCTGCCTCATGAGCATAATGCCGTTGCAAAGAAAATTGTTGGTAAAGTTTCATAAATACAAGTGTCTAAGTTAGAAATCGCTGGAGTGTCAGACTCATGCATCTAACAACAGGCCCATGCATTTGCAACAGGCAAGTACTCCCAAAACCCTTCGAAAACTGAGAACACCTAGGCAGTAAGCACTAAGCACAAAGACAACAGGATTGAGCTATTCACATGCTCATAGCATACTTAGGGGATTAGTATTGAATACAATGTCTTGCATTTACTGAGAAAAACATATACAATGCCATGTACTGAAGCTGTGTGTAAACATGACTAAGCTTGACAGATACATGGAAGAAAAAAACTGAATAAGATAGCAGTTAACGACCTTATAGCTTTGAATGGAAACCCATTGCAATCATATATAAAAATGGAAACCCATAGCAAGCATATATAAAAATTATCGGGGTTGGTGGGATGGATGAGCTGTTGGCAGCTCACACAGGACGATGACAAGAACCGGCACACCGCGAAGGCAAGAAGGTCAGAGAAGGAGCCCAAGAGAGTAACAATCGAATGAAGCAGGACATCTGGTAGGTCTGTCCAACCTTGATGTCCAGAAATGGCGAGGACGCAACACACATCAGCCCTTTCTTGCGTTCTGCAGGTTGCAGCTTCTCTGCGAAAAATTATGAATTCAGAGAAAAATATCAGTACTAGAAGAATATGAAGTGGATGCTAAGGATTAAAATAGACTGCGTGCAGTGGCCGTAAGCATCGATTGTGGAAACAGTAGCACAGGCTACTAGGGCTACAGCAACGCCAAGCAATTCAACGAAGCAACGACCACCATACAGAGCTAAGCACTGACTACTACGGCTAGTAAGTGTTCGTAAATCAAAACAGATCATTCCAAACTGTTATAAGGTCATACTGGATAATAGAGATTGCCATTCTACTTTTGACACATAGTAGCAGAATTAGACAGTCCGATCCTGATGAAACAACCAATTATTGCTGCTTGATCTAGTTCAGAATTCGACAGATCCCATAAGTTGAATATTTGTGACAGGAGTAAGATTCCCCATGCAGCATTCATCTGAGTTCGCTACAGCAAGCAACAGGAGCGCGAGGCCGGCGAGCTCACTCACCGCGCAAAGGAGAGGGAGGAGTCCACGACGGAGACGTGGCCGGCGCTGGAGATGTCCCACTGGCCGGGCCACGAGTCCTTGCAGTCGGTGCGGCACTGCACCGCCCGGTGGCAGTCCCCGTCCCGATGCACCTCCGACCTGCAGGGAACATGACCGGCGTTAGGCTCACAGGAGCGGTGATCCGGCGGAGGTGAGGGGAGGGGGCTGGGATCGGGAGCAGAGGGTGGACCTGGGCACGGTGACCTCGTACCCGTCGCTGGGCGTGCGGAAGCTGCAGGCGGTTGTGGTGGACCGCGTTGGTGTCGCGCCGCAGCAGATCTCGGCATCGCTGGCCAGACCCCGCCGCCAGCATGGCGTGTGGCTCCACGAGGGCGCCAACCTCGCTGCCGCCGTCGCGCACGAGGGCGCCGGCTGCTATGTCCTCGCCGGGATCGGGCGTGGGAGGTGCGGCGACAAGTACAGCGCGAGGGGAGGAGGGGGCCGCCGCCGGCGACAACAAGGGATAGGCGATCGAATGACCTCCTTGGCGTGATCTTGGCTTGAACGAGAGGAAGATAAGGAGGGGGCGGCGGGGGGAGGAGATCGCTGGCGACAGGGTTGGGATCGGGGTCGGGGTCGCGAGAGGAGAGGGAGAGTACAAGGGGATCCTGATCGGGGTCGCGAGAAAGAAAGAAAGGAGGCGGGGGTGGATGGAAGATGTCGAAAGGACAGTGCTAGGGTTTCGGCTGAGGTGGGGTTGATGGGGCGGCGAGGGGCGAGGGCTGCCGTTGGATCCAGAAGGATCCAACGGTGTTCATGCATGATCTGTGTGCGTTGTCTTTGGACCAATCAGAACGCAATTACAATATCATGACCATTTAAATTGGTCGCAGTAGATTTAAAAATAATTTGTTAGATCTAGCTATTTTCTTGACCTGAGAAATTCAAACAAATTGAAAAAATGAAAATCCTTCTTGTCGTGTCATCAAATGTGACTTGGTTTTAAGAAGAAAAAAATAATAAACTAGTAATAAGACTAATCTTCTATATCTAAATAGCTAGCCCCACTGACATATTTATGTCAACATGCAAGCATGCCACATCATCAAGCAACATGCATGGCAAAAGGACCACCACAACATGTATTCATGCATAAGAAAATGTCCATCTCAACATGCAAACATAAATGAGATATTTAATAAATATTTTACAATACATTAATCAAACACAATAAAGCATCTGAATTTACAATTTTTTTGTTTTCATAGTATTACTATTCACATTCCATACAAATCAAATATCATCGAAATATAATGCAAATATTCCTGCAACAACGTGCGGGGTATCGTCTAGTATATTTAAAAGAAGTGTCCTTAGAAATGCCCGTCATAGTTTTTTTCGAGTTCCCAGATTAAGTTTTTTGTGAATGACCTACCAAATATTTGTTGCAAAATTGAACCAAAATATTTTTCTAAAACAATAGGCCATATTTAATTCACAATTGACCAAATGGTTGGGTGTCAAAAGCTTTGATACACCTCTCATGAAAAAGACAAATTTCCACCAATTCAGTTGGAAGCTGATCAAATTTGAACTACAGCTGCCTCATAGTTTGCTTTTTATTTTTTCCAAAAATCATTTCTAGGTACATAGGTATCTATTTAATGAGAGAAACATCAAAAGTTTTCCAAGATTCAACCACTAGCTAGGAACGGTCAAGCCCGTCGTTTTGACCGCATTTTGAAAGGGGCACAAAAAATTAAAAAAAACAAAAAAATTGGTTAACCTTCGCATTGTGTCATTATATGTGACCAAGTTTCCAGGAAAAATAATAAACTTGTAATACAGCAATTATTTTAAAAAAGTGTTCTCAAAAATGAGTATCACGCGTGAAGATTCAGGGTTTTCAAGCCAAATGATCAATCTTATGGCCACATTCATGGCATAGTTTGTTCAAATGATCTCATATTGTGCACAAGGGTGCATCTTGGAATTCCAAACAATGTTGCCTAAGGGAGTTTTCATTTTCTTTGCACGGAAAATTCATTTTCCATTTTCTGAGTGCCCGAAAATGAGTTTTTTTTGTGAAGGACCTACCATATATTTGTTGCAAAATTGGACCGAATCAATTTTCTAAAATACTAGGCCATATTTGATGCACAATTAACCAAATGGTTGGGTGTCAAAAATTTTGATCCACCTGTGGTGAAAAAGACAAATTTCCGCCGATTCATTAGGAAGCGGGTCAAATTTGAACTGTAGCTGCCTCATGGTTTGCTCTTTATTTTTTCCAAAAATTATTTCTAGGTACATAAGTATCTATTTAATCAGAGAAACATCAAAAGTTTTGCAAGATTCAACAACTAGCTAGGAACGGTCATTCCCGCCGTTTTGACCGCATTTTGAAATGGGCATAAAAATTTCAAAAAAAAAATCAAAAAATTGGGAAACCATCGCATTGTGTCATTATATGTGAGCAAGTTTTCAGGAAAAATAATAAACTTGTAATACGACAATTATTTTAAAAAAGTTGTTCTCAGAAATGAGCTATCATGCGTGAAGATTCAGGGTTTTCAAGTCAAATGATCAATATTATGGCCACATTCATGGCATAGTTTGTTCAAATGATCTCATATTGTTCACAAGGGTGCATCTTGGAGATCCAAACAATGTTGCCTAAGGAAGTTTTCATTTTCTTTGGACAAAAAAACCATTTTCCATTTTTTGAGTGCCCAAAAGGAGGTTTTTTTGTGAAGGACCTACCATATATTTGTTGCAAAATTGGACCGAATCAATTTTCTAAAATACTAGGCCATATTTGATGCACAATTAACCAAATGGTTGGGTGTCAAAAATTTTGATCCACCTGTGGTGAAAAAGACAAATTTCCGCCGATTCATTAGGAAGCGGGTCAAATTTGAACTGTAGCTGCCTCATGGTTTGCTCTTTATTTTTTCCAAAAATTATTTCTAGGTACATAAGTATCTATTTAATCAGAGAAACATCAAAAGTTTTGCAAGATTCAACAACTAGCTAGGAACGGTCATTCCTACCGTTTTGACCGCATTTTGAAACAGGAATAAAATATTCAAAAAATTTAAAAAAAAATTGGGAAACCTTCGCATTGTGTCATTATATGTGAGCAAGTTTCCAGGAAAAATAATAAACTTGTAATACGGCAATTATTTTAAAAAAGTGTTCTCAGAAATGAGCTATCACGCGTGAAGATTTAGGGTTTTCAAGCCAAATGATCAATCTTATGGCCACATTCATGGCATAGTTTGTTGAAATGATATCATATTATGCACAAGGGTTCATCTTGGAATTCCAAACAATGTTGCCTAAGGAAGTTTTCATTTTCTTTGGACGAAAAAACCATTTTCCATTTTTCGAGTGCCCAAAAGGAGGTTTTTTGTGAAGGACCTACCATATATTTGTTGCAAAATTGGACCAAATCAATTTTCTAAAATACTAGCACATATTTAATGCACAATTGACAAAATGGTTGGGTGTAAAAAAATTTGATCCACCTCTCATCAAAAAGACAAATTTCCGCCGATTAAGTAGGAAGCGGGTCAAATTTGAACTGCAGCTACCTCATAGTTTGCTATTTAATTTTTCCAAAAATCATTTCTAGTTACATAAGTACCTATTTAATCATAAATACATGGTTTGGTGGCGATACGTCGAGGTTTGGGCAGTGGCCGAGGGCCCCAACTCTAGAGCGCGTAAACTCGCATGCCCGCCGCATGGTCACCGCGTGACCGTGGCGTTGCCATGTGTTCTGGGTGGCCTATGCATGTCTAGTTGGTTGGGCACTCCCCAGGTAGGTGCGAGGAAGAAAATTACAACATAAGATTCTCACGAGGAGACCGATCGATGCTCAAACATGAATTAGCAGCCAAGTGTTTGATTAGCGGTACGGGAAATGTACATGGCTAATGGGCGTGAGTTTTGGCAGAGGATGATCAGTTACTAAGAAGACCGTCTTCAAAAAATTTCAGCTCAAAAGGAGGAGCCTAGGTGGTACTTGCTTTGCAAAGTACCACACTGGATATAAATACGAATGTTAAAGCTGGGCTCAAAATAATGAATGGATTGAGCTGGCATTTGTTGGAGGATGGTTATTTGGGCATAGGAAAGCACTGTAGAAAATGGATAGTATTTGGACATGCCAAAGTGGTACTTCCTTCACAAAGTGCTGCTCTGAACAGAATAGGAAAATGAATATTGTTGAAATATTTTTGAACTAGGCAAGGAAGGTTTTTGACATATTTGATGAAGATATGATCCAAAAGAATTATGAGAATTTTTGGAATAAAATAAATATAGGTTGCTTCACAACAAAGGGCAAAAACTGCGACATGGACATAAAACATAGGCAAAACTGATGAGGTGGCGCCTAGTCATAGCAACCCACCACGATTTACAAGGTTATGACCATCTATATTGGTCGTTAAAAACTAGAAATAAGGCAGCAGACTAGCGTTGTCTACTTTATGACCATTTTGTGTAAGGAAATTACGACCTTTCTAACCAAAATGGTCGCAATGATTTAGGTTTTGGAGCCCCCCGAACAGCTTTTGACCAATTGGTCTCAAATGGTCATAGATCTATGACCAATTCTTCTAGGGTCACTAACAGAAGGTCACTAGTTGACATATTTCTTGTAGTGCTGGTGGAGAGGGCGTTTTCGCGCCCACAAAGTATGAATGGGGAAACGGAGGGAGGCGGGGAACAATGTTTCGGTTTGAGACACACTTGTTTGAAATTTGGGAAAAGTTACAAACTTTGCCCCCATCTAAAATTTCGGACATATTGCGTGTTGGGGGTAGGACAGTCATGTCAGGTGTCCCAAATGTGGGCGGGATAGATTTCGGCCGAGCGCATGGGTAGTCGGCCATGGCGTATGAATGCTTCTCGGAGGCGGTTGAGACTGGCGTCTTGGTGAAGTTACAAACCTACCCCGGTTTAGACCTTTGGACATCAGGCCGATAGGCTACACGATCCAGAGTCAGGATAGTAATTTCCTACCATCAAAACATTAGTCTTGCGCGGTTACGGGTGACCAGAGGCATATTTGGCGCTTCGTTCAATATTTGGAGCAGAAGCATTAACGTTTTCGGTTCTCTTGAATTGAACTTTCAGGATTTGTCAAACTTCACAAATCTTTACTCTTGAAAATCCTAAAGCTACGATTATTTTGGAATGGAGGGGGTACATTATACATTGTACATGAGTATATATTAAAAAATATGCAACTTACCTCTGTTCATGCATGGTTCTAGATATAATCTCCTTGGTTGCAAAATAAAAAGTTAGATATGTGTATGAATATATATAGCATGTTCAAACTCACAACAAAGATCGATGCCCCCTTTTACATCTAATTTACAAATGACATTATCTCGGGTTCAAATAGATGAATGCACTTCCTATGAATTCAAATCTTCGAAACCCCCTTTATGTTGAATTCGACATGTATTCTATTTCGTAGCTAGCAATTTGGAATGTATCCATGCAAGTGACAAATGTATAAAGTGCTTCACACTAACAACATGGAGTGCACTAATTAATGTTTATATATGAATTGCAAAAGCATCCATTGCCTATATTTCAAACCGCTCCCACTCTATGGATCGATAATATGAAATAAACACATGCACATGCTAGAATTCAATAGAGTATGGGTGTCTGATAGACTGATTTTTGTCCATACACAATTTGCAAAATTCATGATCTCATCCAAAAATAATAATGCCATTTATATTTTAATTTAATGCGTAGAACCACCTTTTACACATAGATGCACTATGCCTCGCCCCGTTCTCACAAACGCATTATATATCTCTCTATCTAACGCATAAGTGCACACACTTTATATGGGTCGACATTTCTCTTTCACACATGCTCACAATCTCCCTCAGGGTGTCGGGATGTCTCATGCACATGCTCTCTCTGTTTCTCTCTCTCTCTCTCTGACTACTATGTACCACTCTTTTCACTAATCTCAATTGGAAATAACTATTTCTCTCCCATGCATATATACACATGCACGGTCTCTACTAGCCCTCTATACGCACATATATGTGCCTACGTGTCTCCCGCATGCACATTATCTCTAGGCCTCTCTCGCACACATTGCCCCCCACCCCGACACACCTCTCTCTTAGTAGTTGGCAGATATGATTTCATCATATCATTCGGTAGGATATCCCTGGCTGTTAGGCTGGATGGTAATATGAGGCAAAGTTTTACCCTAGTTCGGATCGGACCCTTGCAGTTGAAGAAAGAGCCTACTCTTGGTACTGTATATTAGTGATAGGGGTGTGTACAAAGTACACGTGAATACCAGGCATTCTGCGTGTGTGTGTATACCATCGACGAACTAGCCCCCAAGCTTGTATAACATACTAAGGGCCTAGGGTTACAAATCATATATAGTCGGCTTAACACCAGTGGGGATAGAGTCCTCCGCGACTCTGGTAGCTTCATGCTGTATGCCGAGTCCTCCACATGGGTCTTCGTATAACATGTCTCGGTCCAACCTATATGTGGCGCAGGATGGAACCGACCCATGAGTCTTCATGTTGACCCACCACAACTAGAAATTATGTGCCCACCACACCACACACGCAATCGGCCACTAAGAAAATAAGCATATACAATAGTACAATGGTATCTAGCTCATGATACGTCTCCATATTTTCACTACAAAAAAAAGACACATCCATGACATTTTGGGCCGAATGAAAAAAATTTATGTCATACATATGACACTTCTATGACGATAATTGTGACAAAACCCGGTATCATCATAGATGTGGTGGGCTCCTACTTCCATGACAAGAAATCATGACAGAAAATGGGCTTTTCGTCCTGGGCGAGCCGGAGACGCAGCTGCATGACATTCTTTGGGCCGTCCATGACGGAAAACCCGTGGTAGAAGCAAGGGGGAGGAAAATTTTGGGGAGTTCCCGATTACGGTGGGAGGTCGGGGGCCGAGCGATGTGCGTTTCTCTCATACACGTATGCGCGTGTGTGCGAGGCGTTGGCTCTAACTGAACCCGAGCGAGACGTTGGGCTCTAACTGAACCCGAGCGATTGCAATGTAGGCTATGCGTTACTGAACCCGAGCGATCGATCGATGGCTGTTAACTGAACCCGATCGAGCGATTCCTTCGCTACTGCTGCTAACTGAAGCCGATCGATGGGATGAACAATGAGCGGTGGCGTTGCCTCTGGATGAACAGGACCTCGTGGTGTGGTGTAGGGCTGGATAAACAGTAGACGGTGGAGGGGTGCCCGTGGAGGGGTGGATGAACAGGACCCCGTGGTGTGGAGGGCTGGATGAACAGTAGACGGTGGAGGGGTGGTTGAACAGGACCCCGTGGTGTGGAGGGCTGGATGAACAGTAGACGGTGGAGGGGTGGTTGAACAGTAGCCGGTGGAGTAGAGCGCGTTGGAGGCTGGATGAACAGGAGCCCGTGGAGGCTGGATGAACAGGTGCCCATGGAGGCTGGAGGAGGTCGACGGTGGAGGTGAAGAGTATCCCGTGGAGTCCCGTTTTGCGGTACGCCACACCCCTCCCAATGAACAGGACCCCCGTTTCGACCGTAGCGCTCCAACACAAGTCCGTTTCCTCCGTTTTGCGGTACGCCACATCCCTGCCGATCAATAGGACCCCTGTTTCGACCGTAGGAGGTCCGTTTGCTCTGTTTTGCGGTACGCCAGACCCCTCCCGATGAACAGGATCTCGTTTCGAACGTGGCCGGTCGAACACAAGGCTGTTTCCTCCGTTCTGCGGTACGCCAGGCCTCGTTTCCATCGCCTGTTCCATCCAAGCCCTCCCGATGAACACGACGCATTCCGTTGCCTCCCCATGAACACGACACATTCCGTTGCCTCCCCATGAACATGACACATTCCGTTGTCTCCCCATGAACACGACGACGATGATGTTTCTCCGTTCCAACCCAGCCATGTACACGAGCCCTGGCCGTACGCATGCACGAGTAGGCGATCGAGGCTCCGCCCGTATGTACACATACGTGGCCATATTTTCTTTCTTGCACCCTGGCCGTTGTACGTACGTGTAAATGCTACGTGTGCGCCTCTACTACGACACGTGTGCGCCTCTACATCGACCAGTATGTACGTACACATTCGCGACCAGAATGACAACGCTACATACGCTTCGACCAGGTGGGTCCCGACTGTCAGGCACTTCCTTGCCTGCGAAGATGTAGCTGGTCGGTCCCAGCAGTCAGGGGGCGAATCATTTTTTTTTGCCCGGACGCACTTCCTTGCGTGCGAAGATGTAGCTGGTGGGTCCCAGCAGTCAGGGGGAAACGTTTTTTTCGTGAAATACAGTGGCCCGTCCAGTGGGTCCCAGCTATCAGGTGGAGGAATCATTATTTTCCGCATAATAAGGAGGCACTTCCTTGCTGCAGCCGTGGACCCAGCTGTCAGCCTCTCCACATACAGTCCACGTCCGATGGAAGTCGTTCCTTGACCACATTGACCACGTCGCGCCGAGAGCACCAGGGCGGTGGACGACGGTGAGGCCTAGGAAGGGGACGACACGAAGGCAGGGAAGACTGAGCAGCTGTTTCCCACGCGGAGTGGAGTACGACTATACGAGGGTTTACTGGTTCGTCTACCATCGCCGGAGAATAACAGTAGGTGTGGATGAGTAGAGGGATGGCTAGGCCAGCGATGGGAGTACGGTCGGGCGGTGAGGCCTGCGCGGCAGCACAGCCGGCCGCGAGGAGGAGGGAGCAGGTAGTCCCACCGGCGCTTGTTTGAACGGCTGGAGCAGGACGAGTAGAAATTTAAGAAGCACGACGGCCGTTGGATGGAAATCCAACAGTCAGTGCTTGTGCGTCAAACTTTTTTTAGGAAAGCCTCAAATCTGTGGAAAACAGCATACAGCCCATCTGCCATTATTTCTAATAATTTACAGCCAATTTGCTAATTCTTAAGGTTTTTTTTGGAGCCCATATTCTTTTTGTTAGCATTACAGCCCATATTGTGGAAAGGTTAAAAAATTATACGAATTTTTGCATATTTCGGTGCGGTCCGAACTGTTTTTAATCCCGAAATTTCGACTCACATTCAAACTGATTTTAAAAATAAATGTATATCAATATAAAATCCAACAAATTCTCCATGCATAAAAATTAATGTAATTTAAAATCTTGAAATGAAAAAAAAAATATTTGAAACTAATTGCCGATTTGATGTGTTTTAAAAATGTACCCATTTCTCATTATTGATGGGCCATTTTCTCGGCCAGCCGAATGAAAGATCTCCTCGTCTTGAAAGATTTGCAGCCCAACGGGCCTGACAAAGCGACTTACTTGGCAAATCACAAAAAAACTGGGCTATGGTCGTGGACCCAGCTGTCAGCCTCTCCACATACAGTACTCTTCCGATGGAAGTCGTTCCTTGACCATGTTGACCACGCCGCGCGGAGAGCACCACGGCGGTGGACGACGGCGATGCCTAGGAAGGGGACGACGCGGCAGTGGAAGCCCACGCAGAGAGGACTACGAGGGTTCACTAGTTCGGCTGCGGTGTGAGGATGTCGTCGCCGCAGGGCCTGGCCAGCGGTGGGAATAGTAGGCGGCGGTGAGGCCTCTGCGGCAGCACAGCCGGCCACGAGAGGCAGGAGCATGCGGCACGACCGGCGCTGCTTTGGGCGGCTGGAAGAAGAAGACCAGAGGTTGAAGAAGCACTACCTCCGTTGGATGGACATCATACAGTCAATGGAGCTAGAATTGTTCATATTGACTAAGTTGACAAAGCCCTTCATCTCCGTCAGCTTAGTAGGCCCACAAGTCAGCCTCCCAGCAAGGTGGGTCCCAGCTAGCCGGAGGAGTATTCATTTTTTTGTGCGTAATAAGGAGGCACTTCCGGTGGGTCCGAGCTGATAGCGGGTGGAACGTTTTTTTCGCGAAATACGGTGGCCCATCTGGTGGGTCCCAGCAGTCAGGGAGAAACAATTTTTTTCGCAAAATACTGGTGGCCCGTCTGGTGGGTCCTTGCTGTCAGGTGGAGGAATAACTATTTTCCATGTAATAAGGAGGCACTTCCTTGCGGCTGTCATGGACCCAGCTGTCGGCCTCTCCATGTACAGTACTCTTCCGATGGAAGTCGGTCGTTGACCACGTTGACCATGCCGTGCCGAGAGCACCAGGGCGGTGGACGACGGCGAGGACAAGGAAGGGGACGACTCAGAGCCAGGGATGACGCAGCAGTGGATGCCCACGCGAAGAGGAGTACGAGGGTTCACTGGTTCGGCTGCGGTGTGAGGCTGCTGTCGCTGTAGAATAACAGGGGGTGTGGTTGAGTAGAGGGATGGCCTGGCCAGCGGTGGGAGTAGTAGGGGCGGTGAGGCCTTCGCGGCACCACAGCCGGCCACGGGAGGCAGGAGCACGCGGCACGACCGGCGCTGGTTTGGGCAGCTGGAGCAAGAAGACCAGAGGTTGAAGAAGCATTATGGTCGTTGGATGAACATCATACGGTAACAAGAGCTAGAATCATTCATATTAACTAAGTTGACAAAGCCCTCTGTCCCCGTCAACTTGGTAGGCCCACAAGTCAGCCTCCCACTATGCTGGCTTCCAGCTGGCAGGGGGAATATTCATTTTTTGTGCATAATAAGGAGGCACTTCCTTGCGTGCGAATATAGCTAGTGGGTCCAATAAGTCAGCGGGGGCACTTTATTTCACGAAATACAGAGGCCCTTCTGGTGGGTCCCAGATGTCAGGTGGAGGAATCATTATTTTGCGCGTAATAAGGAGGCATTTCCTTGTGTGCGGCCGTGGACCCAGCTGTCAGCCTCTCCACGCATAGTCTACTTCCGATGGTGTCGTTCGTTGACCACATTGACCACGCCGCGCTGAGTGCATCCAAGGTGGTGGACGACGTGAGGCCCTGGACAGCAATGAGCCGGAGATGGGAAGACGCGGGAGTAGAGTTGCAGACAGAGAGGTGTACAAGGCTTAACTAGTTCTAGTGCGGTGTGATTCGGCAGTCGGTGGAGAAGAACAGGAGGTGTGGACGGGTGGAGGGATGGCCTGGACAACGGTGGAGTAGCGCTTCATAGCGAAGCATGCTAAGCAGAGCTGCTAGTAGCAGGAGGCGAGAGGTGGTCCCGGCGGCGCTGGAGGAAGAAGACGAGAGATTGAAGATGGATGCCAGTCGTTGGATGTAAATCCAACGGCTAACATGTCAGAAACATTTCTTGACTAAATTGAAAACGACTTGCATTGGTTTCGACCTATTGGCCCACATTTCAGCCTCCAAAAATGTGGCACGTATTCAACCTATTTTTTCAGAATTTACAGTCTTTTTTGCGCGGTAGAATTTACAGTCAATTTGATCTTTTTTTTGAATTACAACCATTAGCTGGGCTGGGTGAACAAATAATGTAGCGTCCATGTGGCCCGTTTATTTTATTTCCTAAAAAATTACAGGCCATTTGCACTTTCTCGAAATACATGATTTTGCTGGGCTGATTCTAATTAAAATGTTGGGTTGGGCCAGCAATGTTATCAAAAAATAAAAAGGGGCTAAGCATTTTGTTATAAATATATTTAAATAATAAGTGATATTATTACATTTTTCCTTAAATATTACCAAGCTTTTGTACACAATCACTAGGATTTTCGTGCCAAAACAATCCAGGATTTTATTTGTTAAGAAATTATTTTTATAAGTTAATAAGATGTGGGATATTGTTTTCTTACATATGTAAGTATCTGTTAAATATATGATGACAATAAAAATAATATATAATAACATATAAAATATTTTTTTAGAAAAACAGGGAGCATCTCCCCGGTTCCATTGCTGAGAACGAAACCACAACATATTCTGATACAGCAGGTCAAAGAGCAGTTCGAAAGTAAAGGTAGAAAAGCTACAAACTAGAGGGGTTGGATGAACAAGTTCTCTGAATAACACAAATCACCCGAGCGATGCCAAAGGCAGAGCAGATAGAGAACTCAAATGACACAAGGAGGGTCCAGCGAAGCCTTCATGGTCTTCAGCCGAGGGGCCGTGTCAGCCTGCGGCGACAAGTAAGCAAGCGGAGACACCAGGCTGGAAGGCGTAGCATGGTGGATGTCCCTCTTTTTCAGCGCCAGGTGCCCATCATCTTCATTAGAGATCTTGACACAAGCCCACAAGTCCAGCCCCAGAGCAGGTCGAGCCTTGTTCAGGCACAAGTGATCGCCAACGGTTTCTGGAGGGATCTTGTTAGGGTTTCCACGAAGCTCGTCAACTTGTCCTTGTCCGATCCGGAGGATAGAATCGCCCAGTTCCTCACCATGTTCCTGATCAACCTCAAGACCTACGGAATGGAAATCCAGGAGGTGTTACTGAAAATCATAGGATTTCTATATTTCCAGAGGCACCAAAGGACAGCTGAGCTAACAGTGTTTAAAACTGAGCACTTTTTGGTAGCAATCCAGAATCTGGCGACAGATTCGAAGGATGAGCCAATCTGACTAGAGAAATATTCCTCAATGTGGGCCCAGAGATGTTTAGCAACTATACATTCAAAAAATAGGTGAGAACAAGACTCTTGTTCCAAGCAGTAAACACAAGCAAGGGTTTGATGATGTGTCTCTTCCTAAGGTTATCCCTAGTCATCAATTTGTTTTTGGAGAGAAGCCAGAGAAATACATGAATTTTAGGGGGAACTCTCAATTTCCAGACAGCAGGGATAAACACGGGTTGAACCCCTCTAAAGTTGATAACATGATAGAGGGAGCTGGAAGAATACTTCCCTTTATTGTCCAGCTGCCAAATCAGGGCATCCGGCTCGGCAGTAAAGGTAATCCTTTTGGCAATTTCCTCCAACTGGAACCATTGTTCCATGAGACTATCACTAAAGTTCCTTCTAAAAGAGAGTTTTAGGCATTGACCGTCCCAAACTTCATTGACACTTTTGTTAAGCTCATTGCGGACAGAGTAAATAGGCCAAAATTACACTTCTAGGGGGGATGTGCCAAACCAAGTATCTTCCCAGAACCTGGTTCTGCTCCCATCCCCTATGTTCCATCTGTAGCCAAATTGATCTTGGGAAATTACAGGAGCCTGCCCAAATTGTGCCCCCATTTTGGGTGGAGGTGGGCCGTCCCACTGCCCAACCGGTGCTCCCCCCCATTGTGATAGGGGAAATTCATCGGAGTTCCTGGTCCCTTCTCATCCTCCAGCCAGATGTTGTCTCTCAGGAAGCAGAAATAACCACCAGACAGATCAATTGAAGTAGATTGGAAGCCTAATTTCAATCTTCTGCATGTTTGTGGGAGAGGTAAGGTAGGGGATCCACCTGCTCCGGCTCCGGTGGCGTGCTGGTGGGCAGGAGTCCAGTCAAGCATTCCCATCTCGCAGCACGGCGTGGATCTCCTGAATTCACTTCTCCTTTCGCCCATTGAACGAACGCAATCGGTGGCTCACTGGGGTGGGGTATCCTGTGCTTCTCCGAGAAATCTCCTTCGAATTAGATCCGCAGGGCTAGATTCAGCAGCTCCCAATCCACATGATCCTTGCACATCCGAGCATACCTGCGCGAGTGAGAGAACGGATTCGGTCCCTCCTCGGCTTCCTCCCTCGCAGCTTCCTCCTTTGCTTCCCTCCATTCGCGCCTGCACTGGGTCCAGGAGAGAGTGTCGTCGCGGATCCGCATCGCCCGCTCCCTCCAACTCCTCCCTCGAGTCTCCCGCAGCACCGCCGGCGCAACGGAGTCGAGCGGCTGGAGCATCCGCGAGAAGGCTTTGTAGACATGTGGGAGATGCATCTTGTACATCTGCCTGTCTTCCAGCCATTCCCCCGGGGATATGTCCGGCGACTCCATGGGGCGAGTGAGCGGACTTGCTCAGGGGGGCAGGCGCGCCCGGAGTCAGGAGGCGGGGGGCGGCGGCGAGATCTATTTTCCAGTTACTCCCTCCTTTTCGATTTATAGGGCTCAATTCAAAAATCTCACCAACCAAGGTAGATGATGAATGGTGGAATACCTTTTGTAGTTTGCAAAAGCACCTAATTAATGCACTTGTTTTCCTCAAAAAATTATGTTTATCAATGCATGCATGCATAAAGTACATGCATTGGTCAATTTTCTCTTAATACTTGCATGCAATGATTTAATGCACCCTGGAATCTGAACATGTGATGGAAAACAACCAAATTGAGCCTTATAAAATGAAAAAACTAGAATCTTGAGATAAGCCCTATAAATCGAAAAGGAGGTAGTATGTGAACTAAACAGTCAACATATAAAATAATTTAAATATATATAATATCGTTAGAAGGGAAACATAAGTTGGACCTGGCGTTCCTATTCTTATATAGAAAAAGAGAACAGACCTCTGCGTTTTCTTCAAAAAAATACATAAATTGGGCCGCCAAAAATAAAACCTCGGAAGGGAGGTCCATAGGTCGGTCGATACATGACGGCCCTAAGAAAATACAAACAGGCCTATGGACCTCCCATCCGCGGTCGTGGGCTGTGCATGTTAAAAATGAAAGCCTAGATGGGGCAGCCCAAAACCACGTCCAACACTTGCCAAAACTTCGTCCCTCGTTTTCTGTGTGTTTCCACACTCGACATTGTGTGGGCATTTTGACTGTGCATCATATGAAGATGTGCTATGCATGAATGTTGATCAGCATGATGTTAACTGGCTGGTAGTTCCATTTTCGACCATGAATAAAACTTCCGACATGATGTTAACCCTATTTGAAAAGGCCATGTTAATATAAATGCTATGCCTCTGAAAGTTGCAGTTTCTTATCTGAAACTGAAACATGCAGTTTCTTGTCTGAGAATCACATTGTCTGCACTTTTATACTCCTATGAAACTACATTTTTTAAGTGCTAAAAATAGATGTCTAGAATTCATAAAATACTTTATATGCTCAATACTGCAAATCTGAAATTCAAAAGACATTCATATCTGAAAGTACTCTCAAAATACACAACACAAAACACAATTCACAACCTGCAAATACTGACAACCCTAAGCTCCTCCTGACAATTCACAACCTTCCCGACTATTGGGCTGGGGGGGCAGCCCCCTCCTATTCCTCGGCGGCAGACAGCCGCCCCGTGAGACGATGTGAACGGCAAGGGAGACGATGGCGGGGAAGCGTCGTCGGGCCAACTGCTTTTCTCCTCTTGCAGTTGGGTTGGGTCGACGAAGACTCCACCGGCTCGCTCTGGCAGGACACCCTCACAAACGGCACCCTGTAGATGCTCGATCCTTCAATCTCTGGTGGATGCTCCATCTGGAATCGATACTCCCACCACCGCTCCCTCACGATCGGATTCGGTGAATCTGTTTGCTCCATGGGCCAGAGGAGCAGCTCTATGTACTCCGGCGCGACTCCCTCCGGGAGTATCGCCGCCTTTTCGCTCTATTGCAGATATTTGGCCATGGATGTCGCCGTCGTCGCTAGTTGGTCCTTGTTGTCAAACCAAGACTACATCTCCAACATCCTAGCTAGCTTCACAAGGTCGCCGTCTGCGATCCTCATGTATCGGTTGTACTCCTCCATCGATCTACTTCTCCACATCACCTTCACTTGCCGGCGGTGGTTTTTGAATGGAAGAGGAGAGGAGCAGCGCTGGTTTTGGATTAGAACAGGAGAGGAGCGGCGCTGCATTTAGATTGGAACAGGAGAGGAGGGGCGGTGGTTTAAGAGGAGAAGAGCGGAAGAGCGGCGCTGGTCTTGGAAGTATTTTTTTGTTGTTTCGCGTATTTTGGGTCAAAGTTTGACCACGTACTGTATTTGACAAGCAAAATGTGAATGCATGTCACCAAAAATTGTAAAATTTGGTTCGTATCTGAATGTACTTTCAAATTATACTCCCTCCATTTTTGTATACAAGGCCACAAACTCATATTATAGGTACCAAGGTAAAAATCAATGCTATGTTTAAGTCAATGTTGCAAGCTAGCTTGTCACCTTGATTGTCGTGTTAATTAATGTAGTTTTTCTCTCCCAAGCACAACAAGCCAACCCTCTTACTCCTCATTGGTTGATTAATGTTGGGAATGCAAGCTAGCCTTCTCACTCCCGCATGCACACAAGGGATATTAATGTCCTCGGGTGCTAGTACGAGGCAAACGCCATCAATTTTTCCTCGATTAATGTTAGTGGCCTTGTATAGTTGCAAATTGTAATTTTGATAGTGGCCTTGTATACAACGTATAACATATATTTTATGTGCGAAAATCATGGACAATTATGACCCAGAATAAAAGGGAGACTAGTTAATGTGGGGTCGCTTTCTTAATTGAAGGGTAAATTGATTTTGATTTTGATCCAGTTAGAGCGCGCTGGCCCTCTCGTCCAATCCTAAATCGCTGCCGCACGCTCCTCTCCCTCTTCTCACTACTAGGGAAAACCTTATACATAGAATCTTAGCAGCAGCGCGGTCTAAAAACAGACGCTACTGCTAATTAGCAGCAACGAGCTTTAGAAAAGAGCGATGCTAATGACTAAGTAGCAGTAGCGCTCTAGGTGAAAAGAGCGCTACTACTATAATTGCCACGGTGTTGCCTCCAGGAAAGATATAGTAGTAGCGCCCTTCCCGTGGACGCGCTACTGCTAAAGAACTTAGTAGCAGCGGTTTTGCTCAAAACTCGTTGTTGGTAAGTATGACCGCAACTAATTAAGTTTAGTCCCATACTGCTAAGCGAACAAGGTGTTTACCACCTTAAATATGTTGCTTCTCAACCTATCTCGAGCACTTGGTCTTCATTGAACTATATGTGTATGATTTGTGGTTGCAATATGAATCCTCGCCTGTACCTATACAGGTACAGTGAGGATTCATGTTGACTATTTAGATTATACACAAAAAGATCAATGATGACCAATGTATATTTTTGATGTTTTTACTAAACAAAAGAAATAACTGCTTCCATTAGCAGTAGCGGTTTTCCCCAAAACACGCTGTAGATAAGTTAGCTATAGCGCATCTTCTGTACGTGTGCTACTGCTAGTTCGAGTTAACCACCCCCCGCATCAAAATTTCGCTAAGTCCTCCTTTCCCCCCCCACCGCCCTGTTCCCCTACTCCCTGTCGCCGCCGCCCGAGCCCGAGCGCGCCTGCGCCCTCACTGCCGCCGCCGCCACCCTCCCTCAACCTCACCGTCGTCGCTCTCGACCACACTGTCGCCGCCCTCGACCTCACCGCCGCTGCCCTCGACCGAGCCCGCCGAGCCCGCCGCCCAGGACCGCCGCCCTCCCGATCCCAAGCCCGCCCTCGCCGCCCCTCCATCGCCGAGCACCTCCCCACCACCGTCTATCCCTCTGTAAGCCCCCCACCCCTCCCCAACCCCCTCTCTCTTTGCTTAGTTAGTAGATGATTTTGGTAGTAGTAGATGTTACTTTAGGGTTCATAGATAATGATTTTTAGAAGTAGTGGATATTAATTACTAGTAGTGATGGTAAACTAGCTGTAAAATTAGAAGTAGTACATGTTAATTAGTAGTAGATGTAGTAGTTAGATGTTAATTAGTAGTAGTAGATGTGCTAGTTTCTTTCTATTTATAGTAAGTTTATATTTAGTAAGAACTAGTTGAATTAATAGAACTAGTTTAGTTTTAGTTGAACTAGTTAAGTTTTAGTTGAACTAGTATAGTAAGTAAATTAATAACTAGTTGAACTACTTCATTTTTAGAAAGAACCAGTTTTTTTTCTTTTTATACTAAGTTTATATTTAGTAAGAACTAGTTGAATTAATAGAACTAGTTGAATTAATAGAACTAGTTGAACATGCCATATTTGGTGTTATTTTTTAGTTTAAGCAATTATTTCATGTTTTGGTTACACCTCCGAGTGGCCTATGTTTTGCTGGAGTGTTGATTAATTTCCGTTCTGGCAAATTTCAGGCGCTCGATATGTCCTTTTATAGCAAAGGTCATGCCAGATTTTTCCATGAATTCTGGCATGACTTGTGCTAGAATATGTACAAGTTTAATCTTTGAATTATGAACGTAGGAAATGTCGTACTCGGACGATGACAGTCTCCCGGGGGAGTGCAGTTGGTGCCATGATGATCGAGGTATGTGCGACAGGTTCGTTCAGTTGGATGAAGATCGGCGCTTCAGCATTAAGCTCGAGGAGACCTTCGATGTTGAAATGGTACGCAACAACGACAAGTGTTTTTTTCGTAATTAAGCATGACTTCAACTATTTCAACGTCTAATTTTCATCTTTTACAATTCGACTAGCTTATCCCATGCCATGCAAGACGCTATGTCTTGGAGAGGATGGGTTTTGAAGACCATGAAAATTTTCAAACAAAGAAAATACACCTAAGGACCCATCATGATATCGATTTTGAAGTAAATCTGTACAATTCTCAGAGCGTAACCCATTTTGGTTGCCAAAATTGGGAAGCAATTTGCAAAATGTATGGTTTTTATGAGGGTATGATTGTCAGCATGGATCTTGGTGATCCTGACATCGAGCAAGACAATATGGACATTTGGGTCCTTGTTGATACGCTTCCGATTCTACCGCAATGTGAGTTTCTCAAACATAGTTATTAACTAATTTATATTGTTTATTTCAAAATAGTTGACAGCTTATTTCCATTGACAGCTTATTTTGAATCTTCAAAGAATGTGTAGAAGATGGTAGACAAAACCCACTACAATGATGGCTCCGAATTAACTTATAAGGAGAAAAATCATCTGATTGCATATTGTACTTTTTTTGAGAATTACAATACCTATTATCGAACTCCTCCAAATTATGGTGAATACGTGCCACTAGTGCACGTGTTGAACCACGATAACTTCTATGGGACATCCGTGCATCTTTTGCATACTTCTAAAACTAGTACATCATTGCTAACTACGAAGTTATTACTATGTTTTTCAATAGAAAATCCCGATGGATTGTGTGCCTCATCTGATGTATTACAATGGTCGCCTTGAAGTTCTGAACCTACAGCCAGGTCATCCTACGGATCTCACCTGTGCATATCAAATTTCTGAAACCGGTGAACACATGCTAATCAAAGAGTGGAAAAAATGTTTGGACATTCGTAAGGAGGTTCTTGGAAGCAACATTAAGCGAAAGGCAAGAATTGGAGACAGGATAATTTGCATTCTCCATAATGGAGAGCGAGGGGCTATCTTGTTTATTGCTATTTTACCTTAAAGAATATAGTAGGTCCTAAGAGAATGTAGTAGGTCCTATGAGGTACAATATGTTTATTATGTGATACAATGTGTTATAGTTGAAGATGTGAGGAGTACTTGTGATTACGACTAGTGACCAATGATATGATGATGATAAGTTGTTAATGATATGATGATGATGATGATGATGATATTTATAATATCATTGGGTGAAAGAACCGCGGATTAGTTTCAAGTGGATGTCCGTCCACTTGAAACTAGTCCACACGGTTCTTTCACCCCGTGATGTAATAACTCATTATGATGTAAAAACAATTTGTAAATTCCTGTTGTATGAAAATTTGTGTAAAGGTGTACGAATACAACATGAAATAAAAAAGAAATAAAATACGAAATAATAGTAGCAGCGCGGGCAGAGAGAAGCGCTACTACTAATTACCAGCAGCGCTCCTCCTGGAACTCGCTGCTACTAAGTCGATTTAGCCATAGCGTGGGTGGAGGCACGCTACTGCTATTCGTTAGCTGTAGCACCTTATCAGTAGCGCACCACCCCGCGCTACTAATAGGTCTAAAACCTGCGGTGCTGCTAGCCTTTTCCCTAGTAGTGTCTCCATTGCAAAACCACCTCTTCTCCTTTCCATCATCTCCATTCCAAAACCACCGTCTCGCCTCTCCCTCTTCTCTATTGCAAGACCACCGTCTCTCCTCCGTTCTCTAGTCGCTTTGCTCCATGGCACGGGCGCAATCCATGGATACAAAATTAGTATACTGTATACTATTTAAAAGTCAAGGTTGGGGCTTTTCCTGCGCAATAGGCGGCGGGGCAGTTCCGCCTAGTCGGTTCGACAGAGATGCGAGAAGACGAGGGAGTAGGCTGCTGCAAACGTAGGGCTGTGTGATTTGACAGCGAGTTACTGCTGGACAAGTGGGGCCCCGTGATTTGACTTTCCATTATCATTTTAACTGTGGCGCTACGACCGGCGTGCGTCTCCCAGATTTCTGACCACCTCCATGCAGGTGCCTCTCCCAATGCTCCACCATGTAGTAGAGGCTGGCTCTTGCATGAGAGCCCACTTCTCCACTTTTTCCTTGCATCTCTTTCCTCCACATATGAAAAAATGCCATGTAAAGCGCACTATTGTAGTTACTTTTACTTGCTCCTACAGGTGCTTAAGCTTGCCACATAGGCATAAAGTCTGATGTGGCAAGTTAATCAAGAAGAGAGAGACTAGTTTGGTGACCCAAGGAAGAAACGGTGCTAAGCGCATGTACCTAGGTGAAAAGACAATTTTGAGTCTATAGCTAATTAAATGAAGCAAACTTAGCAACACCATTTCATTGGAAGAGGTCACTCCTTGGCAAAGGCAATAAATACACACGCTTAGCACCGTTTCGTCCTTGAGTACGAAGAAAGAGATAGAGAGGAGTAAAAAATACACTTAAAGCCAACCTTGTTGTAGTATGAGTGACTAAGTGATGACTATGTATGACATGCCAACATCAGATAGCCTAACGCACCGTGTCAAATCTCCAAGGGCGCGACCGCGCGAGCGACACGACGGTCGTGGTAGGCGCGACCATGATACGGGCTGCTGGCAGCCCTTGGATCTAAGATCAAACGGTCGCATGCTAAGTTGCTGAAAATTTGCAGAATAACCCTCCAGGATAGGATATTCACCCATAGGTCTAGAATCACGCCATGCAACTATTCGATCTCAGATCCAAGGGCTCTCAGAAGCCCGTATCATGGGAGAATGGAAAGCCACTACCCTGCCGTTCGCACGCTGGCAGTTCGCTCCTACTCGTCCCCGCACGTCCTTCAATACTATGGCGGTTCGCTCCTAGTCGTCCCGTCCATTCACATTACGGCAGTTCCACTAATCCTAACCCTCCTCCAAAATCCATGGCGTCCCAAATCTCCACGATCGGCGGGTAGTACAAGGTTAGAACCATCACCGGCGATGAGTTTGACGTCATCTACACCCGTTCTTCCGCGACGGTGAAAGGATGCCTTTCTCGCTTCAGACGCATGTTTGAAAACTCAGATGATGAGTGGGTCGCTGGGCTAGATGTTGAGTACACCACAGTCCTGGGACGAGAGAAGCATCTAAAGGACGAAGAGAGGAAGAAGCCCGTCGTGATCCAGGTTTGCGTACATAACGTTTGCTTGGTCTACCACATATGCCATGCCGACGTTGATTGCCAGGATTTTAAGAACTTCCTCAAGGACAAAACAGTGAAATTCGTTACTGTAGACTTTGGTAACGATAAAGAAGTCCTGCATCAGATAGGCCTCATTGTTGGCAACACCTTCGACCTCCAGAAGAATCGGCTGGTGTCCTCTCGTCAGCCTTCAATGCTCACCCTGGCAGGAGCCATGGTTCATCCTTCGTACGGTAAACTGGATAAACCTCATTACACGTTTCATCGTCATGCATGGCAGCAGAATGTACTAGATATAGACCACATCCACTATGCTGCAATGGATGGCTACCTTTGCTTCAATATCTACAAGGGTTGGATGAAGTGCAACAGCCAAGTGTGCGGTTCAAGCAAAGAAGTATCGGCCAAGAGGAAGAGGGATAGGGACGAAGTCGAGGACGTGGACGAGGACTCCGAGTAAGGTGGCAGTGTCGTTGCTCATGGTGGTTCTAATGCAGTGTCTACCGGAATAGTTGCAAAGTTTAATTTCAGGTGTGCTTAATTTAATTTGAGGGGTGTGTTGTGCTGAGCCCCCAGCAGAACTATGTTATGTTTCTTCTCGTTACTTTAACTCTTCAGTACGTACATACTAGTATTTCTTACATTTCATCTTTTAGTTGGTATAGTACTACCACTCGTTTCTTCACATTATATACGTACAATATATATGGCCAACATCATATAGCCAGCAGTTTAGTTGTCAAAGAATTTCAGGGTGCTTAGTTTTGTCAAAGAATTCCAGGATGCTTGGAGGGTGCTTGGATCCAAGGGACTTATTTTAGTCTGACTAAAAATAGTCTCTTTAAGAGGCTAAAGTTCCAAGCACCCCTGACTAAAGAGGGGCTAAAACTAGTCTTGAGACTAAAAAAATTTAGACAGGGGTACCCCTACTAAAATGTGGATTAGTCCTCTCTCCACTCATTTAACTCCTCTCCTTTAACACAGGCAAGTTCTGGCTTGTAGGGTTTGGAGGATAATAAATGCTCATTAACTTGATTTTAGCCTTTTTAGTATTTGGATCCAAGCATGGGTGAGCCTAGCATGTTTTAGTCCCACTACTTTTAGTCATGGGACTAAAATGTATCCAAGCACCCTCTTTATTTGAGGGGTTTGGTTGTGCTGGACACCATTATTGTGACTAGCCTTTTCAATAGTACTATATGCATAATTTGGCGACGAGCGCTCTCTATATGTACCACCTTTTTTTAATTTCAAGTTTTGCTCCATGGCGCAATCCATCGATACTACTGTTGTACAAAAGTATACATTTTTTAAACGGCTAGAGGGCGGGGCAGTCTAGCTTTGTCGGTTTCACGAGAGGCGAGGGCCTTTGTGATTTGACAGCTCATTACTGCTAGAAGGCGGGGCCTTGTGATTTGACCGCTCATATAAATGCGCCGACGACCTGATCGAGGAGGAGCAAAGAACCGTGCGGTATACTCAAGTTTTCCACTGGAGTAGTACTGCAACGTAGGAGCACGAAACACGGCAGCCCAGTGCCATATGGCGATAAAAATGATCTAATTTGCTAGTCATCTCATTGTTAGGATTGTTCTATTCATTCCCTAAAAAAATATTGTTCTATTCATGCCTCGCAGAGAACGTGCGACGTGCAGCAAAACACCCAAAGCAAAAGATGAAACACAGGAGCAAAAGAAGAAGGAAGATTATCACCCCAAATGATCTAATTCACCGTGGAGTCGTAACTGCTTCTTCATCGCCTCCACGACCTCCATCTCCTTGCGCGTCTCCTCCGCCATCTTCATCATTGTGTCCATGACGCGACATTTCACGACGCGAGCCTTCATCATCTGTTCCACGGCCATATTATGTACCTTGACAGCAGCCGGGTGCTCGATGTGGAGCTTCGCCAACTCTTCCTTCTGTTCCATGGCGAGGGCCTGCAACATCTTCATCGAGGAACTACTATTCTCATGCAGCTTCTTCCAGCCGGCGTTCTTCTCCTTCAACAGGTCGATCTCGTGGCAGAGCTTCGCATTGTCCTCCCGAAGTCGCAGGATTTCGCCGGTCGCCTTCTTCTCTGAGGCAATGATCTTCTTCAGTAGCATCACCAAGCTGGCGGTCAACTCCCCCTGTTGATTGAGCTCAGCGGGAATGTCGTGAGGCTCTCCTTCAGCAACTCCATCAAGCCTTGGATGAACTCCTTTTGCTTATTGAGCTGATCGGGCATGCCGTCAAGGGATAACGACTCCAGCTCCGCCGGCTCGGCATGTTCGCCTCCGCGGCTAGGGCGCTCCTGGGAGCCATCGCCTTCCCGTGAGAGATCTTTCAAGGTCTCTGCGTGGGAGCAAGCCCTCTCTTTTTTTCTGCAGCATTGGTTGCCGCTCCCTTGTTACGAGTAGTTCTCGAACTAGAGCTCTGCTCAGCGGCCATGGCAACGACGGATGAAGAAGAAGCACTTATGAGGAGCAAAGGTAGAGTGATTTTCAATTAGGTAGTTCCCCTTTTTATAACCTAATTACTAGCACTAGTACTAATACCTGCATAGTGGGAACACGTTCAGGTTTGGTACGTACTACTAGTAGGTGTGAGCAAGCTTTCGAATGTGATGGGAACAAGGTAAAGATTAATTGATGGTTTTGGTTTCGAGGCCCGAAACGGCTCCTGATGAGTTTAGCGGAACATAAATTTCTAGTACTACACTACTCAAATGCGTAAATATTATGTTACTGTCAAAAATTGGCACAAAATACAAAGGAGACCAATGGAAGTACTACTAGCAACCCATGATTTAACTACTCCCATGCGCGCAGTGGAGTAATAATGTCTTTCTTCCGCCCTCACGTCCACTCAATTTGCATGCGCTGTATTAATTGACCATCAATGAAGTGAACGACTTTGCACGCGTCAAATTATCACATCGGGTGGATCTTGGTACAAAATTACGTCCGCCCATGTACCCACGTGTGCGTGCGAGGAATGAGTGCGTGCGTGCACATCTTCGCTTCGTGCATGTACCGCCAGTATGGCTCAGGGAGGACGAGTACATTCTTCTGGAACTAGCAGCACGTCACTGTGATCAATCCACGCAAGGAGGTCGCGACAACGCCTACACATGTGCCATGTGGCTTCATGAACTGTAAGAGAGACACTGTGTAGCGTGCCATTGGTATTCTAATTTACGTGTTTTGCACATACTCGAAGTAATAGTAAGGTACACGTGCATTGCACGCATCAGATTTTGCAACCAAATTATGAATAAATACCACACTATAGCATGTAAGCTCTGAGTCATATATGCCTGATGTAGCCCTTCATTTAATTCTTATAGTTCATCTCATTCAAAATCAATTAGTTTTTATAAAAAAGCTAAGAACGCGGGAATAGGAAAACATGGGATTATAGTGGAATGTCGTCTTGAATCCTACAGGATTGTACGAGTGTTTGATTGTGCATAGAAAAAACTCAGAATTCTTTCAAAGAGGTTTGAGTGGATGGGATGTTTCCTATGAAATGTAGTGCAAATGAATCATATGGAAAAATTCCTATGGTTTACAATCCTACGAATCAAACAACCAAGATAGGAAAAATTCCTAATGATTAGAATCCTCCAAAATTCCTTTGAGAATCCTTTGAATCAAAGAAGCCCTTAATCTATTTTATGATTCATGGAATTGTGCATTGTAAAGCATAAAGTAAAAACAAATAATGCCAATTCAACTAGAAAAAAGTTTGGGCAGTTATGATACGGAAGATTCTAGAACAAAAGAGAACCACTTTTGTTTTGAGGTTTGTGCATTATGCTTAAGTTCAACCATGGAGTCTGCTAGATTGTACATGTGGCAAAATCTGGTGGGGGGCTAGAAGATGGTGCGAGGGGCCGAGTGGAGGGATACTATGAAGGAATGCACAAGTGCGAGATCGATATTTAGAGAGAGGGGGCGAACACGTGCGCTGATGCGCGCAGTGGCGGAGCCATGAAAAATAAATGAGCTAGGGGCCAAGCATTGCTAATACTTTACGAGGAGGGTCAATTCATGAACTTAAACCATTTTTAGCAGCAATTGTCTAATGATCATATTAGCCTTGATATATAGTGATGTTAGGGGGGAGGGGGCAGGGCCCTTACTGCCCCTGTCTTCACCATTGTGCACGCGTCTGAGAGATGAAGCGGAAGGCATGGATGATAAGAGGGGGACGTTGGATACATAATTAATGTCGGTGTATTAGCTATATATGTTAATCCTATATGGAGAGGTATAGATTGATCGATGTGGACGTGGGAAAGAGGGTGAGACCTCACTGGATATATCGATTGATCGGTTTGTGTGGAAAACTATGAAAGATCTAGCTATATACACAAATACATAGAGGAACATCGATCGTTGCACATGCATGCGTGAGAGATAAAGAATGCCCGATATGATGGAGAGGGGGGTGTGTGTTGGTGTGTGCCTTCATGGGAGACCGACCTGAAGAAAAAGATTGCATGCGTGCGATGGATAATGCCGACTGGTAGTGTGTGTGCATTCATGCACGAGAGAAAGTTAGTGGTACAATTATAAAGAGAAGACTACTATGTGGGTGTAAAAGAATAACTGAATAGGTGAGGTCACAATCAATGTAAAGTTGAATTCAAATATTTGAATAAGAGATCCTGATGTTTGAAACCCATGCATGCATGAATATAATGGAGATCTGCGCGGTGTGGTTTGGAAACGAGCATGTTGTAATGTATACACATTGAACAAGGTCAGACTGATTTGAATTTGAGATACCGATGGCAGACATCATTTGGACACGTCGCATCCGTGCATGGACATACTATTCTAATTGGAGATGATGGGCGGCTTTTGCATCACATATCTATATCTATACCCCTATATATATTATATTTTATGTTTTTTTATATTGTGTGCGGGTAACTTTAACTTTGAAAGATGGTCATTGGATGAGGCGAATCCGATGGTCCAAAGATGGCAAATTTGAGCACTACAGGCCGTTGGATATCATCTAGATTCCACCAGATTTCGCCACATGTATAATCTAGAAGACTCCATGGTTGAACTTAAGCATAATGCACAAACATCAAAACACAAGCACTTCTTATTTGTTCTAGAATCTTCCGTATCAGAATTGCCCAAATGTTTTTCTACATGATTTGCCATTATTTGTTTTTTACTTTATGTCTTACGACGCACAATTCCATGAATCTTAAAATAGATTAGCTTTCTTATAAAAACTAGATGATTTTGAATGAAATGAACTATAAGAATTAAACAAACATCTACATCATGCATATATCGTGCTATAATGTGATATTTATTCATAATTTGGTTGCCAAATCTCATGTGTGCAATGCACGTGTACCTTACTCTAGTCTAAATGGTGTTTGTGTGTGTGTTGTGCGTGTTGAGGTGCAAATTGTGCTTTTTTTGGTACACGTTAAGCTTGTTCTTCCGAAATTTCAAGCCGCGCCTTGTTATGCCGAAAATTCAAGCTAGCGCCTCTGTCTATCGTGCTGCGAAACTCCCGCCTCTTCAACCCGTGCCTTGTTAGCCCGAAATATTTAAGATATATCTTTGTCTCGTTGTGCTCTGACAACTCCCTCCATCCCAACCCGCGCCTTGCTATTCCGAAATTACAACTTGCGCGAAAACTCCCACCTCCTGTGAAATCCCGACACGCGAAATGCCCGTGGTACCCCTGAACCGAAAGAACCGCCTCAAATCGGTGGGGGTACTTTCGTAACTTACCCCACATTTCGGACAAGCGCGTCTCTAAGCCATGGTTCCCCACTGCCATCCCATCCGCCCACCCATTCATACACTAAGGCCGCGAAAACCCGCGACGAAACCCCACACCCTGCTCCGTCTGCCACCCAACCGGAGCCTCTTCCCCGATGACATCGTCCACAGCAACACCTCGACGTCCCTCATCCACCATACCGGATGAGGTTCCGTCGTCGATCTCATCGTCCCGCCGGTTCAGCCACCCCGTCCTCCACCTCCAAGGAGCTGCCTCGACGTTCCCCTCGTCTTTTGCGCCACCTCCATTCCCACACCGCCGTCTTCACCTGCACCACCGAAATAGCATCATCATCACCATTTCCTCGAATGAAGCTGCAGCCTAATCGGCACCACCAAAGAGGTTGTACACTAATCGCCGCATTTTCTTCTTGATTCGATCTCACGGTGCTGCCGGCGCTCGGTCCCGAGCCGACACGGCGCGGCTCCATCCACGTCGGCGTCGCCGGCCACTTCCTCCATGGTGTCGCTCCCTTGGCGATGACGTCCACATCAGTAAGACCTGCTGCTGCTTTAGCTCTCGCTCGCACTGCTGCTCTGCTCTTGCTCTCGGTCCCCTGCCTGGTCTGCTCTTGCTATTGCTCTTGCTCGCGCTGCTGCTCTCGCTCTTGCTCTTGCTTGCGATGCTGCTCCGATTTAGCTACACTTCACTCCGATGCCGGCGGGGTGAACGAAGAACCAGCCGCAGCGGGGAGGGGGGCTCGCCGAAGAGGTACCCCACTATCTATCTTAGGGTTCAGGATGGGGGCGGTGGTCGCCAGCGGTGGCGGGGCGTTGGCGGGGCGGTGGCGTGGGGATCGCCGGAGAAAAAGCTCGGCACGGGGGGGCTAGAGGGATGGCCGGGGCGGCGGCGGACCGGCGGTGGGGAGTGTTTTCGGGGCAGGCAGGGCGGTGCACCGCCGGCCGCGGGCGGCGGGAGGCTTCTGTTTAGCCGGCTCAGGGGGGTGGAGGTTGAAAATGAACCGCAGGCCCTTGATTTCGTATCCAACGGCTCCAAAATTGACTAACCAGAGATGAAAAAGTCAGTCGACCAACGTGTAGCCTCACCTTGCTAGTGCGTTTAGTTTCGACAGCAAAATTCAGTTTTGACAGCAAAATTCAGTTTCGATAGTTAAGTTCAGTTTCGACATTTAAGTTCAGTTTCGACAGTTAAATTCAGTTTTGACAGTTAAATTCAGAGATGAGCGGCTGATGTATTTTACATCTAGCACTTTGTGGTTATGTATTTTACGTCATGTATTGGAGATGCTATTAGAATTCCACTCAGGTTAACGTTGTTCGTTGTCTCTCTTGTCCTACTTCAGCCTCGGCGTCGTACAACTCACCGGAGCTGCTCCAATGACGAAACCCTCCATCACAGTGGAGCAGTACCTCGGGCTCCATCTCTAGACGCCTAAGATCTTCTTCCCCTCCTTCAATAGCCAAGTCAGCCGAAGCATCCTCACCGGCCAACCCAATCACGCTGAGATCGACATGGCTTCACCAAAGAGGTTGTACACTTGTTGCATCTCTTTTTTTATTCTACATGTTATATATATATATATATATATATATATATATATATATATATATATATTGTCCACTGAGCACTCGTAGTAACGGGAAATACGATTATTTTATCCTACTATATGACAAGCAGTGAGGTACCAGGCAACTTAGCTATCCGTGATGGACTCTCTTGAACGCCATCATTATTTATCTCTGCACGTTTGAGCTGTGCATTTGTCGATGGGCCTGGGAGTTGAGCTAGTATGGCAGTGGCCTGGGTCCAAAGTAATAGAAGTAGCACAAAAACATTTTTTTAGTGTAGGATTTTCCTTGCTCAAGCCTGCCTACTAGAATCGCCAGTGCTTGAAAGGAAAAGTGAATGAAAAACATCGGAATTAGAAAGTTTCCTATGGTACTACTTTTCATAAATTTGGTGCAAAGGAATGGAGCAAAGGAAAACTGTAGGATTTGTTCCTTTAGTGTCTCCTTGAAAGAAAAACCGTAGGAATTCTAATTTCCACTTCTCCGCCTTTTCATATTCCTATACATCAAGCACAAGACTAAGAGATAGTAGCATAATAGCATTATAACCGTACATTTTCTTGTGGTTTGACTTAATCTCACCATGCTTTTTTGCATCCTGTGATCTTCCAATTGTTGTGAATCAAACACCCAGATTGGCAGAAATCCTGTGTTTTTAAATTCTCTATTTTGCACATGCATTCCTATTCTATTCCTGTCTATTTCCTATCCCTGCATTGTTAGAATCCTCAAATTCAAGCAAGCCCTTACTCAATTACTTTTGTTACAGATATGTGTCAAAGAAAACCTTGTGTGGTTTGTCCTGCTCCTGCGGTGTTGTGTTCCACCCTAGCTCAGCTGCTCCAACGACGGAAGGGTTCACCACAGCAGGGATCCGCTCTCCAGACTGTCTTTCGCCGCCTTAGATCTTCTTCCCCGCCACCGGCAGCCACGTCAACTGCATTACCATCATCAACTGAGCAGATGACCTTGAGGACTACACGGGTCCGCAAGAGAGGTCGCACTCTTCCGTGTCTGCTTACGTTACGCGTCGCTTAATATGATGACATGCTACATTATCATCGTGTTCACCTTTAGACTCC